>NC_056611.1:25179750-25182250 GCF_018340385.1 Cyprinus carpio
CAGAATCTGCTCGTTAATTAATTCAGTTTCTCTCTCCACCTTCACCTGCTCACATTCTGCTATCAGCTGACAGAGACACAGGAAAACCAGCAACATTTCTACACATTGTAAAGTGAAATACTGTTTCAGGGCTAAGAACAGCTGAACTGCAAGCATCACGCGTGTGTATTGTGTGTTTTTGTGCTCGTGTGTGTGTGACTGACTCGGTCAAACTCGGGGTCAGGGTCTCCTTGTCTCATCCACTTGTTCTTGCAGATCTGCTCCATTGAAAGCCGTCGACTGGGCTCCAGAACCAACATGTGTCTGATCAGATACTCACAGTCTGAAACACACACAAACACACGTCAGTCATGTGTCTGGCTCGGCAAGGCAAGTATGTGTTTGTTTGTGTGTGTTTGTGAGTGAGTGAGCGAAATGTGAATATGCAAGTGCATGTGTGTGTGCATGTGTTTAAGCGTGCATGGGTGTGTACGTGAGAGTGAGTGTACAAGAATAAATCTATGTGAGTGTGTTTGTGAGTGAGTGTGTGTACGAGAGTGAGTCTGTGTGAGTGTGTGAGTACGAGAGTGAGTCTGTGTGAGTGAGTGTGTGTGTGTGTATGAGAGTGAGTCTGTGTGAGTGTGTGTGTACGAGAGTGAGTCTGTGTGAGTGTGTGAGTACGAGAGTGAGTCTGTGTGAGTACGAGAGTGAGTCTGTGTGAGTGTGTACGAGAGTGAGTCTGTGTGAGTGTGTGGTGAGTGTGTGTGTGCGTGAGTGTGTATGTGAGTGTGTTTGTGTGTGTGTGTGTGTGTACGAGAGTGAGTCTGTGTGAGTGTGTGTACGAGAGTGAGTCTGTGTGAGTGTGTGTGTGTACGAGAGTGAGTCTGTGTGTGAGTGAGTGTGTGTACGAGAGTGAGTCTGTGTGAGTGTGTGTGAGTGAGTGTGTGTACGAGAGTGAGTCTGTGTGAGTGTGTGTGAGTGAGTGTGTGTACGAGAGTGAGTCTGTGAGTGTGAGTGAGTGTGTGTACGAGAGTGAGTCTGTGTGAGTGTGTGTACGAGAGTGGGTCTGTGTGAGTGTGTGTGAGTCTGTGTAAGTGTATGTATGTACAAGAGTGAGTCTGTGTGAGTGTGTGTGTGTGTGTGTGTGTGTATACGAGAGTGAGTCTGTGTGTGTGAGTGAGTGTGTGTGTACGAGAGTGAGTCTGTGTGAGTGAGTCTGTGTACGAGTGTGTTTGAGTCTGTGTGAGTGTGTGTGTGTGAGTGTGTGTGAGTACGAGAGTGAGTCTGTGTGAGTGAGTCTGTGTGAGTGTGTGTGAGTACGAGAGTGAGTCTGTGTGAGTGAGTCTGTGTGAGTGTGTGTGAGTACGAGAGTGAGTCTGTGTGAGTGAGTCTGTGTGAGTGTGTGTGTGTACGAGAGTGAGTCTGTGTGAGTGTGTGTGAGTACGAGAGTGAGTCTGTGTGAGTGAGTCTGTGTGAGTGTGTGTGTGTGTACGAGAGTGAGTCTGTGTGAGTGTGTGTGAGTACGAGAGTGTGTGTTTGTGTGTGTGTGTGTGTGTGTGTGTGTGAGTGTGTGTACGAGAGTGAGTCTGTGTAAGTGTGTGTGAGAGTGTGTGTGTACGAGAGTGTGCGTGTGTGAGAGTGTGTGTGTACGAGAGTGAGTCTGTGTGAGTGAGTGTGAGTACGAGAGTGAGTCTGTGTGAGTGAGTGTGAGTACGAGAGTGAGTCTGTGTACGAGTGTGTGTGAGTACGAGAGTGAGTCTGTGTACGAGTGTGTGTGTGAGTCTGTGTGAGTGTGTGTGTGTGTGTACGAGAGTGAGTCTCTGTGAGTGTGTGTTTGAGTCTGTGTGAGTGTGTGTGTGAGTACGAGAGTGAGTCTGTGTGAGTGAGTCTGTGTGAGTGTGTGTGTGTACGAGAGTGAGTCTGTGTGAGTGAGTCTGTGTGAGTGTGTGTGTGTACGAGAGTGAGTCTGTGTGTGAGTGAGTGTGTGTACGAGAGTGAGTCTGTGTGAGTGTGTGTGAGTACGAGAGTGAGTCTGTGTGAGTGAGTGTGAGTACGAGAGTGAGTCTGTGTGAGTGAGTGTGAGTACGAGAGTGAGTCTGTGTAGAGTGTGAGTGAGTCTGTGTGAGTGAGTGAGTGTACGAGAGTGAGTCTCTGTGAGTGTGTGTTTGAGTCTGTGTGAGTGTGTGTGTGTGTACGAGAGTGAGTCTGTGTGTGTGAGTCTGTGTGAGTGTGTGTGTATGAGAGTGAGTCTGTGTGTGTGAGTCTGTGTGAGTGTGTGTGTGTGTACGAGAGTGAGTCTGTGCGAGTGTGTGTGAGTCTGTGTGAGCGTGTGAGTGTGTGTGTGTGTGTGTACGAGAGTGAGTCTGTGTGTGTGTGTGTGAGTGTGTGCGAGTCTGTGTGAGTGAGTGTGTGTGAGTGTGTGTGTGTGTGTGTACGAGAGTGAGTCTGTGTGAGTGTGAGTGTGTGTGTGTGAGAGTGTGAGTGTGTGTGAGTGCATGTGTGTGTGTGTATGAGAGTGAGT
>NC_056611.1:25187250-25192250 GCF_018340385.1 Cyprinus carpio
GACCCTGTGCGGCCTGAACAACATCTGGACACAAACGCACACACACACACACACACACACACACTGATCGCAGGTCTGGAGAACAGCAAGTTCTTGCTCATGCAAATAAGTCCAAAATGAGGAAACCAGCAGCAGCAACACAAACATCACAGACACACAAAAACCATCTAATAGTGTGTGTGCGTGTGTGTGTGTGCGTGTGTTAGAGTGTGTGTCTGACAGTATGAATGTTGTTTATTTATCCACTGCATTATACACAATCACACTTCAGCACACAATAACATCAAATAAGGTCACTTTCTGTTTGTTGCTGCCGTGTGTTTTGAGTTTGAGCTCCGTCACGTTAATCCTTTATTGTCTATTTTTCTTATTTTAGAATCTATTTCATACACCATCATTTTCGTTTCTATAATGTGTAAATATATCCTGTATCGTATTCTACAACACGATACAGGATCCGCGATCCTGAAGGCCGACGAGAGCCCCAGAGTGGTCGTGCTTCACTTTGTTAATAATTGGAATCTTTTCTGGGAGCGGTCAGGCTTTTTCGCGCTGATGGCCTGCACCCCAGCAGAGTCGGAGCGGAGCTGCTCTCGGACAACATCTCCAGGACTCTACGCTCCATATGACTAGTAAGACAATTCTCAAATAACTGCTATGATGGCTTCTATTCTACCCTCTTAAATGTTAGAAGTACTTGCGCTGTCCAATCTATTAAGACTGTGTCTGTTCCCCGAATAGTGAGGTCAAAATATAAATTTAATGTAGGATCTAGAAAAAATCTTATCGTGATTAAACCAGAAAAATGCAAAATAAATGAACGAAAACAATTTTTTATGTTTGGGCTCATAAACATTAGATCACTCACACCCAAAGCAGTTATTGTAAATGAAATGATCACAGATAATAGTTTTGATGTACTCTGCTTGACTGAAACCTGGCTCAAACCAAATGATTATATTGGTCTAAATGAGTCTACTCCACCAAACTACTGTTGTAAAACATGAGCCCCGTCAGACTGGTCGTGTTACAACAATATATAGTGATATTCTCAGTGTTACCCAGAAAACAGGATACAGGTTTAAATCATTTGAAATACTTCTGCTTAATGTTACACTGTCAGATATGCAAAAGAAATCTATCGTATCTCTTGCTCTGGCTACTGTGTATAGACCACCAGGGCCATATACAGAATTCCTAAAAGAATTTGGAGATTTCCTCTCAGACCTGTTGGTTACCGCTGATAAAGTGCTAATTGTTGGAGATTTTAACATTCATATTGATAATACAAATGATGCATTAGGACTTGCGTTTACTGACTTAATAATCTCTTTAGGAGTAAAGCAAAATGTCACCGGGCCCACTCATCGTTTTAATCATACGCTAGACTTAATTATATCGCATGGAATCGATCTTACTGACATAGATATCTTACCTCAAAGTGATGATGTTACGGACCATTTCCTTGTATCGTGCATTCTGCGTATTGATGATAATAACTATATAGCTTCGCGTTATCGTCCGGGCAGAACTATTGTTCCAGCCACCAAAGACAGATTCGCAAATAACCTGCCTGATTTATCTCAACTGCTCTGTGTACCCATAAATACACATGAACTAGACAAAATGACTGGCAACATGGGCACTATCTTCTCTAATACATTAGAAGCTGTTGCCCCATCAAATTGAAAAAGGTTAGAGAAAAAACGTACTGTGCCATGGTACAACAGTAATACCCACGCTCTCAAGAAAAGAAACTCGTAGTCTTGAGCGCAAATGAGAAAAACTAACTTGGAAGTTTTTAGAATTGCGTGAAAAAACAGTATGTCCAGCTATAGACAGGCTCTAAAAACTGCCAGGGCCGAGTTATATCCACAAACTCATAGAAAACAACCAAAACAATCCAAGGTTTTTATTTAGCACAGTGGCTAGATTAATAAATAACTAGACACCACCCGATCTAAATATTCCCTCACAGTTAAATAGTAATGACTTTATGAATTTCTTCACTGATAAAATAGATAACATCAGAAATACAATAACAAATGTAGGTTCTACAGCGTCTAATACTTTAGGTTTATCTATCGCACCCAAAGATAAACTGCAGTGCTTTACAACTATAGGGACAGGAAGAGCTAAATAAACTCATCACTGCATCTAAACCCAACAACATGTTTATTATATCCTGTACCCACTAAATTACTGAAAAGAGTTGTTACCTGTAGCAGAAGAACCGCTTCTCAGTATTATTAACTCGTCGTTATCTTTAGGTCACGTCCCCAAAACCATTCAAGCTGGCGGTTATTAAGCCTCTTATTAAGAAACCACAACTAGATCCTAGTGAACTGGCAAATTACAGACCCATTTCAAATCTTCCATTTATGTCTAAAATTTTAGAAAAAAGTTGTGTCTGCTCAATTGTGCTCCTACCTGCAAAAAAAATGATCTCTATGAAGAATTTCAGTCGGGTTTCAGGCCCCATCATAGCACAGAAACTGCACTTGTATAAAATTACAAATGACTTGCTTCTTGCTTCATATCAAGGCTGCATCTCATTGCTAGTTTTACTTGATTTTAGTGCTGCGTTCGACACCATAGATCACAACATACTCATAGATAGATTAAAAAAACTATACAGGTATTCAAGGGCAGGCTTTAAGATGGTTTAGATCCTACCTGTCCGATCGCTACCACTTTCTTTATTTAAACGGGGAGTCATCTCATTTATCACCAGTAAAAATGGAGTGCCACAAGGATCTGTCCTAGGTCCTATTTTCAATATACATGTTGCCCCTTGGTAATATTATTAGACAATACGGTATTAGTTTCCACTGTTATGCTGATGATACTCAAACTATATATCTCAACAAGACCAGGTGAAACTTCAAAATTATCTAAGCTAACAGAGTGTGTTAAAAATGTAAAAGATTGGTTGACCAATAATTTTCTCCTATTAAATTCGGATAAGACAGAGATATTACTTATTGGACCAAAAACATTACACAGAATCTCGTAGATTACAATTTGCAATTAGACGGATGTACTGTTACTTCCTCTACTGTAAAAAATCTGGGTGTTATATTAGACAGTAACTTGTCTTTTGAAAATCATATTTCCCATGTTACAAAAACACAAAAGAAAAATGTTTCTGTTTTGTAGCACATTGTTGTCACATAAACGCACTCCAAAGCTCAAAGTATACTTCATGTTTTACGCGTATGTGAGGGACAGGGTACAGTGCACGTGACGTCAATTTCGTCATCAGAAAAGTACGCGTTCCACCTGATTTTTGTAACATTTCGTACTTGGTACGCACAGGTTGCACATGTGCATTTAAGTTATTTTGCAGTAATCAGTTTTTCCACAAGGTGGCAGCACTATCCCGGGCCGTTGTTTCACAGTAGAAAACGAAGCTACAGAAACTGAACAGCAACAAATAAATTAATGGAATTTGCAACAACAACAGACGCTCACAAGAGGGTATGAGTGAGATGTGCTTTTTTTCGGAGGGGTTATGAGACAGTTAGTTATCGGTCATAATTAAACGAGAAAACACAGAGCAGACACTGGACATGGATGACGCTGTCTAGAGCACGCGTCGACCGCCAGCATTCACGCACAACATCAAATGGAGCACACTTTGAAAGGCTAAACGTTCGACTGTAAGAAAGAAAAAAGAAAAGGATAATGAAATATGGTCAAACAAACAATTTTTAGAGCATCTGAGATGGAGTGATCAGTAACACTACACAATGAGTAAACAATAATTAATGCTCTAACAACGAGCAATACGTTTGTTACAGTATTTCCCAATCTTTGTTAATGTTAATAATAATGCAACTTTTAATTTGTTATAATTTTTAGATCATATCAGCTCAGCTCCATTAAATAACAGATTTTGGATTTGAATACTGTACTTGTAAATGTTGAAATCAGATTAATAAATGCTTCAGAAGTGTTTTTCTTTATTGGTTCACGTTCAATAAAAGTTAACAAAGGAAGTTTACTGTGCAGAGCTACTGACTGATTCAAGAATATTCCAGATCAATTTCTCACATCACATTCAAAACCATGCGCTACTACAAAAGAGCAGCTCATGAACCTTACACACACACACACATGCTCTATACACGCCATAAAATTCAACTGATATCCTTACAACACACACACACACACACACACACGCGCACATTATCTGAGTGGACGGGACAGAGACAGAGAAAGGAAGCGCAGGAACATGATTCAGCATGCAGCACACAGGGATTATTGTAGTGTGTGTGTGTGTGTGTGTGTGTGTGTGTGTGTGTGTGTGTGTGTGTGTGTGTGTGTGTTGTGCTGAGTAAGCGCCTGTTTCCTGCACACAGAACGAGCCAGCAGAGAGAACCTCACACACACTAGTGTGCACCGCTGCATGTTTGCACCGCAGATGTCCGCTCTGACGTCAGCGTGACACACTCAACGCCTCAGAATATCATCAGAACACAGGATCACACACGGGACGGTATCAGCAGAACACTATCAGAGACATCCGCAGGATCTCTCTCATCACCAACAACACACTCACTTCAGCATCAAACCTGAAGAATCTATCAACGCTTTATTAATTTCATGACAATTAAGCATATTTAACCCCAAACTTCATGACTGTCACATTTTGTTTAATTAATGTACTATAGTAGTTAGAAGTTATTTTTTAAATTATATATATTTTAATTGTGAAATGTTATACATCATGTTACACTTCTGTTCAATAAATGCTGTTCTTCTGAACTTTCTGTTCATCTGTGAATCCTCAAAAATAAAATGCATCACAGTTTCCACAAAAATATTGTGCAGCACAACTGTGTTCAACATTGATAATAATCAGAAATGTTTCTTGAGCAGCAAATCATCATATTAGTTAGTAATCATGAGAAGCACACAAACTCAGATGTACATGTCTGGATGCATCACAGGGTACGTACAGAAAATTGCTAAATGAAATTCTACGACTTTCAAGG
>NC_056611.1:25197250-25202250 GCF_018340385.1 Cyprinus carpio
AGATCTGAACCCAAACACACACAGAAGATCCAGCATGAGAGGAGCACACAGCTGCCCACATGACACCTACACTGTACAAACACACACGAACACAGATCAGCACTAAACACACAAACCTGTGTCTGAACACACTCCGGATTATAATGAACACAACATCAAAAACACCTTCACAGGAGTGAGAATCACCACAGATCAGACACACAAACCCTAACACTGCTATCTATCCCTCTGTGTCTATACATTTCTCTATCTATCCCTCTATGTGTACACATTTATCTGTCTATCCCTCTCTGTCTATACATTTATCTGTCTATCCCTCTGTGTCTATACATTTCTCTATCTATCCCTCTATGTGTACACATTTATCTGTCTATCCCTCTGTGTCTATACATTTATCTGTCTATCCCTCTATGTGTACACATTTATCTGTCTATCCCTCTATGTGTACACATTTATCTGTCTATCCCTCTGTGTCTATACATTTATCTGTCTATCCCTCTATGTGTACACATTTATCTGTCTATCCCTCTCTGTCTATACATTTATCTGTCTATCCCTCTGTGTCTATACATTTATCTGTCTATCCCTCTCTGTCTATACATTTATCTGTCTATTCCTCTATGTGTACACATTTATCTGTCTATCCCTCTGTGTCTATACATTTATTTGTCTATCCCTCTGTGTCTATACATTTATCTGTCTATCCCTCTATGTGTACACATTTATCTGTCTATCCCTCTGTGTGTACACATTTATCTGTCTATCCCTCTCTGTCTATACATTTATCTGTCTATCCCTCTGTGTCTATACATTTATCTGTCTATCCCTCTGTGTCTATACATTTATCTGTCTATCCCTCTGTGTGTACACATTTATCTGTCTATCCCTCTGTGTCTATACATTTATCTGTCTATCCCTCTGTCGATACATTTATCTGTCTATCCCTCTATGTGTACACATTTATCTGTCTATCCCTCTATGTGTACACCTTTATCTGTCTATCCCTCTATGTGTACACATTTATCTGTCTATCCCTCTGTGTCTATACATTTCTCTATCTATCCCTCTATGTGTACACATTTATCTGTCTATCCCTCTCTGTCTATACATTTATCTGTCTATCCCTCTGTGTCTATACATTTATCTGTCTATCCCTCTGTGTGTACACATTTATCTGTCTATCCCTCTGTGTCTATACATTTATCTGTCTATCCCTCTGTCGATACATTTATCTGTCTATCCCTCTATGTGTACACATTTATCTGTCTATCCCTCTATGTGTACACATTTATCTGTCTATCCCTCTGTGTCTATACATTTATCTGTCTATCCCTCTCTGTCTATACATTTATCTGTCTATCCCTCTGTGTCTATACATTTATCTGTCTATCCCTCTGTGTCTATACATTTATCTGTCTATCCCTCTGTGTCTATACATTTATCTGTCTATCCCTCTGTGTCTATACATTTATCTGTCTATCCCTCTGTCGATACATTTATCTGTCTATCCCTCTCTGTCTATACATTTATCTGTCTATCCCTCTATGTGTACACATTTATCTGTCTAGCCCTCTGTGTCTATACATTTATCTGTCTAGCCCTCTGTGTCTATACATTTATCTGTCTATCCCTCTATGTGTACACATTTATCTGTCTATCCCTCTGTGTCTATACATTTATCTGTCTATCCCTCTGTGTGTACACATTTATCTGTCTATCCCTCTGTGTCTATACATTTATCTGTCTATCCCTCTCTGTCTATACATTTATCTGTCTATCCCTCTATGTGTACACATTTATCTGTCTATCCCTCTATGTGTACACATTTATCTGTCTATCCCTCTGTGTCTATACATTTATCTGTCTATCCCTCTATGTGTATACATTTATCTGTCTATCCCTCTCTGTCCATACATTTATCTGTCTATCCCTCTATGTGTACACATTTATCTATCTAGCCCTCTCCATCAATAAACAGCCATTTTCCTGCTTGCATTTGCACCGGCAGCAGGAACTTTGAAGCGGACGACGGCGGCGTCTTTATTTGCGGTATTTACAAACATCAAGATCTGGTGAATGGAGAACTTCATGATCGGAGCTGTTTTTGTGTTTTGGGTTTCGTGATAACGGAGATGGAATGTAAATGCACAATTTTACGCAATTTAGAGCAAAAAGTTGGGCTAAGAGATGAAATCTCCTGACAACTTACAGTGTTACATATTGAGGCTGAGAGAAGAACACAACACTGCAGACAACAGGTAAATCGTCATTATCACTGTTTTCCATGTTCATGGAGTAAGTATTTTTGCATGGCTTTTTAAAAATGCCGGGTAGCCAGTGTTTCGTATGCGTTTGCCCAAATAGCGTACAATTACGTCACTGGTAGTTCCTATAGAACTGTTTTAGACCCTACTCTGAAGTAGGAGCTAATTTAGTTCCCCCAAACAGAGTTCATAGAACTAAAACTGTTCCTAGTTCCTGCGATGTGAAAACATATTTTTAAAAAAAGGGTACTTCCGCCAATAGTTCTAGGAACTATGAAAGGTTCCTCCAGTGCGCAAGCCCCTTATACATTTATCTGTCTACTGTCTATCCCTCTCTGTCGATACATTTATCTGTCTATCCCTCTCTGTCCATACATTTATCTGTCTATCCCTCTCTGTCCATACATTTATCTGTCTATCCCTCTCTGTCCATACATTTATCTGTCTATCCCTCTCTGTCCATACATTTATCTGTCTATCCCTCTCTGTCTATACATTTATCTGTCTATCCCTCTCTGTCCATACATTTATCTGTCTATCCCTCTCTGTCCATACAATTATCTGTCTATCCCTCTCTGTCTATACATTTATCTGTCTATCCCTCTCGATACATTTATCTGTCTATCCCTCTCTGTCCATACATTTATCTGTCTATCCCTCTCTGTCCATACATTTATCTGTCTATCCCTCTCTGTCCATACATTTATCTGTCTATCCCTCTCTGTCCATACACTTATCTGTCTATCCCTCTCTGTCCATACATTTATCTGTCTATCCCTCTCTGTCCATACATTTATCTGTCTATCCCTCTCTGTCCATACAATTATCTGTCTATCCCTCTCTGTCCATACAATTATCTGTCTATCCCTCTCTGTCCATACAATTATCTGTCTATCCCTCTCTGTCCATACATTTATCTGTCTATCCCTCTCTGTCCATACATTTATCTGTCTATCCCTCTCTGTCCATACATTTATCTGTCTATCCCTCTCTGTCCATACATTTATCTGTCTATCCCTCTCTGTCCATACATTTATCTGTCTATCCCTCTCTGTCCATACATTTATCTGTCTATCCCTCTCTGTCCATACATTTATCTGTCTATCCCTCTCTGTCCATACATTTATCTGTCTATCCCTCTCTGTCCATACATTTATCTGTCTATCCCTCTCTGTCCATACATTTATCTGTCTATCCCTCTCTGTCTATACATTTATCTGTCTATCCCTCTCTGTCCATACATTTATCTGTCTATCCCTCTCTGTCCATACATTTATCTGTCTATCCCTCTCTGTCCATACAATTATCTGTCTATCCCTCTCTGTCCATACAATTATCTGTCTATCCCTCTCTGTCCATACAATTATCTGTCTATCCCTCTCTGTCCATACATTTATTTGTCTATCCCTCTTCTGTCCATACATTTATCTGTCTATCCCTCTCTGTCCATACATTTATCTGTCTATCCCTCTCTGTCCATACAATTATCTGTCTATCCCTCTCTGTCCATACATTAATCTGTCTATCCCTCTCTGTCCATACATCAATCTGTCTATCCCTCTCTGTCCATACATTAATCTGTCTATCCCTCTCTGTCCATACAATTATCTGTCTATCCCTCTCTGTCCATACATTAATCTGTCTATCCCTCTCTGTCCATACATTAATCTGTCTATCCCTCTCTGTCCATACAATTATCTGTCTATCCCTCTCTGTCCATACAATTATCTGTCTATCCCTCTCTGTCCATACATTAATCTGTCTATCCCTCTCTGTCCATACATTTATCTGTCTATCCCTCTCTGTCCATACATTTATCTGTCTATCCCTCTCTGTCCATACAATTATCTGTCTATCCCTCTCTGTCCATACATTAATCTGTCTATCCCTCTCTGTCCATACATTAATCTGTCTATCCCTCTCTGTCCATACAATTATCTGTCTATCCCTCTCTGTCCATACAATTATCTGTCTATCCCTCTCTGTCCATACATTAATCTGTCTATCCCTCTCGATACATTTATCTGTCTATCCCTCTCGATACATTTCTCTGTCTATCCCTCTCTGTCCATACATTTATCTGTCTATCCCTCTCGATACATTTCTCTGTCTATCCCTCTCTGTCCATACATTTATCTGTCTATCCCTCTCTGTCCATACATTTATCTGTCAAAATATTTCTCCTCCTGTTAATCTTAATCTCTCTCTTTCTGTCTATCTATCCCTCTCCATTTAACCTTCTCTCTGCCTACCTGTCTACCTCTCTCTCCTCCCACAACAGCATCACTGCTGCAATAATACAACATGGATTACAGTTAACCAACCCACAGTTACACACACACAATCTACACGCGTAAACAATCCATACGCAACACACACACACACACACACACACACACACACACACACACACACACACAGGCGCGCGCGCTCATCTACACACCATACACAATTTTCACAGAGGCGCGCGCGCGTACACGCGCTCGAGCGAGGAGCGAGCTCAGGCCGCAGCGGTATATGTTGTTGTTTAGTGGATAGATGGTGTGTGTGTGTGTGAGGAGAGAGAGAGAGAGAGAGAGAGAGAGAGAGAGAGAGAGATCGCGGCGCGTCTGACGCGGCGGCGCTAGCGTCGCTCACCTTGGCTCTGGTGATCATGTGCGTGGCGAGTTTGACCACGGCGAAGTTGCCCTTCCCGATGGTCCGCTCCATCTCGTAGTATCCGACGCGCGCGGGGGG
>NC_056611.1:25214750-25217250 GCF_018340385.1 Cyprinus carpio
GTGTGAGGATGTGATCGGTGTGTTTCAGAGGAAGGATTTCCCCAGTAACAGTTTCTATGTGGTGGTGGTGGTGAAGACTGAAGACGAGGCGTGCGGAGGACCGCTGCGATTCTACCCGCTCTTACCCGGTTAGTACAACCAATCAGAGCGCAGGATTACTCTACTGCACCCAATCAGAGCGCAGGGTTACTCTACCGCAGCCAATCAGAGCACAGGGTTACTCACTCTACTGCAGCCAATCAGAGCGCGCGGTTACTCTACTGCACCCAATCAGAGCGCAGGGTTACTCTACCGCAGCCAATCAGAGCACAGGGTTACTCACTCTACTGCAGCCAATCAGAGCGCGCGGTTACTCTACCGAAGCCAGTCAGAACGCGCGGTTACCCCTTCCGCAGCCAATCAGAGCACAGCGTTACTCTACCGCAGCCAATCAGGAGTTTATGTTTTACGTGGCTGTGGATTTGTTTCCTCAGATCAGCTGCTAGATCCTGGGAATCGCAGTAAAACTCTGGATGTGATTGTTTCTCCTGCCATTAACTGTGAGCAGCACACTACACATTCGTTCAGTCCTTCATTCATCCCTTCATCAGTTCATTCATTCATTCTGTCTGCTCTCTAGCGGAGGTGTATGTGATGGGGATGCTCTTCTGTCTGGGGATCTTCCTGTCCTTCTATCTGCTCACGTTTCTCGTGGCGTGTGTGGAGAATAAGAGGTACGGCACTGTGTTTGAAGAAGCTGCTCTGAACCTGAAACATGACGCCAGTGACTCTGAATAAATGCAGTAGTTTTGATGATGTTTGAAGATTCAGTGACAGCCAATCACATTCTGTCTTTCTCAGGATGAACAGGAAGAGGGAGGGGCTTCTGAACGCTGACACCTCACCTGCAGAGACAGGTAACTGAACACACACCTGTAGGAGTGTTAGCTGTAATCTATTCATTAATCTGGATCACAGAATTATTCATCTCTTTAATGTAATGAGTGACTTTATTAAAGTGTTTATTCTTTTATTTTCTTTTCGGCATCTTTGTGTGTTTAGCGTCTCTCTTGGGTAAGATCCGTGTGTGATTTATTTGCATGCTGTCTCTCACAGTGTGTGTGTGTGTGTAAGATAGAACACTTCCTGCTTTCATTTGCTCACAAACTCTCTCTTTACGGGAGCTTCTGTGTAAACTAACCCAGCACTAACACACTCCTGTTTAGAAGTGGATAGAAACATCTCTTAATCTCAGTTCGGGCGTGACGTCCTCGTTCACACACAGGAGTGACTGCTGAATGATCTGGTGATCTCTGTAGAAAGAACATGAATAACAGCAGTGTTTGAAATATTAAAGACTATTAACTACCAGCTGTTCAGATCAGTTCTGTGTGGATTGTGTGTAAATGTGGCTTCACTCTGTAACTGAACTGTGTGTGATATTCAGTACTGATGATTTAGATGAAGACACACACACACACACACAGAGCATCAGTCTAACCCACTGTGTGTGTGTTTCAGGAAAGGCTTCGGTGTCTCCGTATGAATACGGTTCATTTGGTGAGTTTGTGAAAGTTTTCATTCAGATTGATTCTTACTGTGTCAGATGTGTTTTAATCTCTGTCTGTTCCTGTAGCTGATAACGGCAGCACATTGAGCTCTGAAGCTGTTACTGACAGTTTAGCATCGACTGATGGGAACTGCGGATGCATGGGTACACACACACACACACACACAATATTTATTCATGTTCATGTTGCCAGTTCACTGCCCTCTCATTGGCTGTCTGATGTGCTCTGCTTTCTGATTGGTGTGTTTTTATCACTTAGGATCGGAGACTTTTAAACGGAGAATAATCTCAGCACATCATGTAGCCATCCGCATTGGTGACACGCCCACTTTATAAATCAGCCAATCAGCACCTCCATAAGAAATCCCACCCAATCCAAAATCAGAATCCCACAAATATTCGTCCGATGTCCTGAAAAGCATTGGAAATGATTTGGGCTGCCCTCCACTAAAGATTTCTCTGGTCGACTAGTAGTCGTTAATTTGAAGCATTAGTCGACTAATCACACGTTTATTAATAAATCATTTAAATCATAATAATAAGCCTTTAATTGCCTACATATAATAAGCGCTCAAGCGCATGCATAAAGCTTGCCGCAGCGCACCGGCAGAAGAAATGATTATGAATGTGTCAGAGAAAAAACAGTAAGGAGTCTGCATTAACATTTTAATAATTATTATTTATAAACGAGTGTCTCTTCTGGTCGACTAACGGTTAGCTGACTATTAGGGGGCAGCCCTAGAAAGGATAATTTCTCTAATTGTATTTGTCTATTAAATGCATAAATGCAAAGGTAAATCAGGTACCGTTTGCTGAAAGATTTTGCATGGGAAGTCTAATGAATGATGTAATGAATGATGTCAGCGTCTATTTCAGGAATTCGTTCAGTGATCCACAGGTAATGGTGTATAAATCTGAGGTCTGATCAGTGTTGTGTTTCTGTGTTCTAGA
>NC_056611.1:25232250-25259750 GCF_018340385.1 Cyprinus carpio
TGTGTGTGTGTACCTGAGCTGTTGTAGTTGTGTGTACATGTCGTTGTTCAGTCTCTCCTCCTCGTCTCGTCTCTGTTTGAGCATCTGCTCCTTCAGGACCCTGAAACACACACATCATGTGACCCGTGTGACTGAGACGATGAGGGTTCATACAGTGTCCTGACCATCAGTACTACCCACAATGCAGCAGTGACTGACCTGAGCTGCTCAGCGCTCTCCTCCTTCATCCGGCGCTCCTCGTCCTCCTCGTCCTTCATCAGAGCGTCTCTGAGCAGCTGCAGTCTCCTCTGTGTGTCCTCCATCAGTCTGCTCCTCTCCTCCTCCATCTGTCTCTCTGCGTCCTCCAGCCTCTTCCTCTCCTCTCTCTCTACTTGTCTCTTCCTCTTCTCTTCCTCACGCTTTCTCTTCTCCTCTTCCTCCCTCTCTAATTGTCTCTTCTCCTCTTCATCACGCTTACGCTTCTCCTCTTCCTCCCTCTCTTGTCTCTTCTTCTTCTCTTCCTCTCTCTCTAATTGTCTCTTCTTCTCCTCTTCCTCCCTCTCTTGTCTTCTTCTCCTCTTCCTCTCTCTCTAATTGTCTCTTCTTCTCCTCTTCCTCCCTCTCTTGTCTCTTCTTCTCCTCTTCCTCCCTCTCTTGTCTCTTCTTCTCCTCTTCCTCTCTCTCTAATTGTCTCTTCTCCTCTTCCTCCCTTTCTTGTCTCTTCTCCTCTTCCTCCCTTTCTTGTCTCTTCTCCTCTTCCTCCCTCTCTACGTGTCTCTTCTCCTCTTCCTCACACTTTCTCTTCTCCTCTTCCTCCCTTTCTTGTCTCTTCTTCTCCTCTTCCTCTCTCTCTAATTGTCTCTTCTTCTCTTCTTCATCACGCAACACATGCCTGATAAGAGTCACAAATCATCATTATCAATAATTAGACTAAAAGACTAAAAACATTAAAACAAAACACTTGATTTTCATTATGAATAAACATTAAAAATAAAATAAATATGAACTGAAATAGTTACAAACTGCATATTTTGAACAATCACTGAACATGAGAGAGTATGTGGTGTGGAGATAAATACACACTGCACTGAAAACTGAACACGAGTCTCTATTCTCTCAGGTTTGGACCAACTGCTTAAATACTTTAACTTATTAGACTGATCAGTGCTCCTGCTCATCCCTAACTTACACCATCATCATCATCATCATCATCATCACACACCTGTCTGCAGAGTCAGAGACATCCACACAGCTGTCCACATCTGCCTCGCCCTCGACTTCCTTCCTGTCCTGAGAGACACACACACACACTTTTATATTTTCATCTCCACAGGTTTAAAGACTCATTCAGTCTGTGTGTGTGTGTCTGTGTGTGTGAGTGTGTGCATGTGCGTGTGTGTGTGTGTGAGAGAGTGTGTTACCACTGCAGGTGACAGATCCAGCAGATCAAACACATTCTCTGAGAGTCTGGAGTGGAAACCAGCCTGAGGAAAAATGGTGACGTGTTCACTACTTATTTTACCCGCTGTGTTCATGTGTGTATTAGGATCAGTGATACTCACCTTCAGTCATAAAAAACTATACTAAGATTATATTGTGTTTATATATATATATATATATATATATATATATATATATATATATATATATATATATATATATATATATATATATATATATATGTATGTGTGTGTGTGTGTGTGTGTGTGTGTGTGTGTGTGTGTGTGTGTGTGTGTGTGTGTGTGTGTGTGTGTATGTTAACGAGGTCGTACCTGCACATTATGAGCAGATGAGAGTGACGCTGCTGCTTCACTGTCCTCAGACTCCTGTCACAGAACAGGACACAACATCAGACACACGTGCATCAGCTCACACACACACACACACACAGATAACACACAGCAGTATGAGGAGAGGATGCTGGGAGATTCAGCTCTGCTGCAGAGACGAGCTCTGATTGGCTTAAACTAGTCTTACTAGTCAGCCATCTAATTCCTTTCTTCAAGACAGCTCATAACTTCAAGTCAGTTACAGAAAGGGCTAAACTGGACTGATTAACTCTTGACTAACTGCTAGACTAGTTCTTAACACTCAAGGTCCTTTGCACACTGAGTCCGAAATTCTCCTTTGAAATTTTCGCACGTAAAAAAATAAATACGACCTCACGTTGTGTCAATCAAGTTTACACACTGCCTCCGAAACTTTCGTCCGTCATACAGAAATTTCGGACAAGGTGTAGCAAGGATGACTTACACTAAAAAAATGCATGCAAAAATTTCAGACTCTAAGTAGCTGATAGGTGCTCTTGATGTCACATGACCGTGCTGAGACACACCTCCTCTCTGCAGTGACACACGACACACAAACACTAAACGAACGGATCACTTGAACGAACGAATCACTGAATCAGAGGTTCCAGAGGTGATTCACCCAGCCCCAAACAAACACAGACTCCAGTGCTGCATGTGTTGTGAGGGATGGAGTGAAGCACCTAAACACAGGTGGGCGGGGCATGTGGGGTGGGCGGGGCTTGGTGAACAGGGGCAGGGCTCTCAGTCCTACCTCACTGGACACTGGATTCCACTGAGGCACAAACTTCCCTGCTTTAACACGAGTTACTTGAAGGCGAGAGCTGTTACTCTGAAAGTCGTCGCTCTGAGCCTCCGAGACGAGTCCTTCAGTCTCTCTCTGCTCTTCCTCATGTTTATCCTCCTCTGCCTCACTCTCCTGATGCTCTGAAAGCCTCTGTGTGTTTCTGTGTGTTTCAGCCTGTTCTTCTCTTTCAATCATCTCTTCTTCCATGTTTCCATCATCTTTGCTCTCTGTCGGATCTCCTCCTTCTGTTCTCTCCTCCGTCGTGTTCTTCTCCTCCTCCTCAGGACTCTTGAATCTCTCGATCTGTTCCTCAATCTCCTCACTCTCTGTGTTCTGCATCTCTTCATCTCTGATCTGTCTGTTCTCTTCTATGTTTCCTTTCTTTTTTTCTTCTTCTGTTGTCTTCTCTCTCTCTTCAGGACTGTTGAATCTCTCAATCTGTTCATCAACTTTATCAGTTTCTTCTTGTCTGTGTTTTTGGTTCTCTGTCTCTTCTTCATCTTTACTCTCAGTCTGATCTCTCTCTTCTTCTTTTTTCTCTTCCGTCTGGTTCCTCTCCTCAGGACTGTTGAATCTCTCGATCTGTTCATCGTCCTCCTCGCTCTCTCTGTTCTGTCCTTTCTCATCTTCTCTGTTTTCTTCATCTTTACTCTCTTCTTCAGTTCTCTCCTCCGTCCGCTCCTCCTGTTTCTCCTCAGGACTGCTGGATCTCTCCATCTGCTCTTCGATCTCCTCATCGTTCTCGGTCTCTTCATTTCTGATCTGTCCATTCTCCTCTTCTTCGATCTCCTCATCGTTCTCGGTCTCTTCGGTTTTTTTTTTTTTTCTCGATGTTTTTTTTCTTTTTTCTTTTTTTTTTTTTCGATTTTGTGTTCGTTTGATCCATTCTCCTCTTCCCTCCTGCCCTATTTCATTCATCTGTTCGTCTTCCTCTCGGCCGCTGGACACCGCAGCATCGGGGGTCAGAGGTCGTGAAGCTGCTGTGGAACGGAGGTGTCGCCCACACAACGAGTCCTTACAGTGGAGGGATGCAGTTAGAGAAAGACGGACAGACAGACAGGTGTGAGGTCACATGCAAATCCCTCAAACCTCAAATAAACAGGCGTATTATTAACAAAGACACACAAAGAAACTACAGAGAGGAGCAAAAGAGAGACAGACAGAGACACCGACAGAGACACCGACAGAGAGACAGACAGAGAGACACAGACAGAGACACAGACAGAGACAGATAGAGAGACAGAGACAGAGACACAGACAGAGACAGATAGAGAGACAGACAGAGAGACACAGACAGAGACAGATAGAGAGACAGACAGACAGAGACACCGACAGAGAGACAGACAGACAGAGACAGATAGAGACACAGACAGAGACAGATAGAGAGACAGACAGAGACACAGACAGAGAGACAGACAGAGACAGATAGAGAGACAGACAGAGACACCGACAGAGAGACAGACAGAGACAGATAGAGACACAGACAGATAGAGAGACAGACAGACAGACAAAGACACCGACAGAGAGACAGACAGAGACACAGACAGACAGAGAGACAGACAGACAAAGACACCGACAGAGAGACAGACAGATAGACAGACAGAGACACAGACAGACAGACAGACAGACAGAGACACAGACAGACAGACAGACAGACAGAGACACAGACAGACAGAGAGACAGACAGACAGAGAGACAGACAGACAGACAGAGACACAGACAGACAGACAGAGACACATACAGACAGAGAGACAGACAGACAGACAGACAGAGAGACAGACAGAGACACAGACAGACAGACAGAGACACATACAGACAGAGAGACAGACAGACAGACAGACAGAGAGACACACACACAGACAGAAAGACAGACAGACAGACAGACAGACAGAGAGACAGACAGACAGAGACAAAGACAGAGACACAGACAGATACCTCTGAAGACGCCTCTGGACTGTGATCCCTGGACAGGGCCAAATCCTGTAGTTCAGGTTCTGTTCTTTCTTCAGGAGGAACCGTCACACTGACCTCACTGTCCTGAAACACACACACACACACACACACACACACACACACTCAGTCAAAGCTGTGGACACACTGACTGAAGCTGTGTCTGAAACCGCTCCCTATCTGGAGCACTATAACAGGTGTCCGCCCTTTTGTAGAGCTGTCTGAATTCTGAGTGAAAGCAGTGGCAGAGCCAGGATGATTTCATAGAGGTGGCCAGCAACCAGTCTGGGGTGGCACAGAAATCTTCATTATTTCAATATAAACATACCGGCTGCCCCAGAAGAGGCTTGGTCAACCAAAATTGTATTAACCGCTTACTCACAGAAATAAATAAATAAAAAGTCACGCAGATCGGTGGTAGTACAGTACATCAGGCAGGACAAACGCTCGCATATCATTCATCCACCACAAATATGTAAGTAGCAGCAACTTCACATGGCTGCTCAATCTAATGTTAACCTGAGAAGTGTGCGCTGTTCAGTGTCTGGAGGAGAGTGGAGCTGCACCGCCGGTGCACTTAAAATACTCCCTCATCTTTACTCATACAGATGAGAGTAATACATCTTTCAAATCTGTAAAGACTCTATGTTTATTTGTGTGCACTCACAATAACAAGAAAACATTGCGCTTTTGTAAAATAATGAAAGCAAACAGGATGCACTTTCTGCCATCTCGGTCTCTGTGAACTCGAGCACGAAACTCTGTGTGAACTTTCCTTACAGACATTAAAAATATATCTATAGAGTGAAATGTCTACTTTCAAATGAACCAATTCAAATGGAAGACAAATATTCTCAGATTATGTAACCTGTATGAAACTTTATTCAACAATTCGTCTCCTCTGTGTCTCTCCGGATCAGCGTAGCACCATTTTGGAGAATCTGAGCTGAACACAAGCAGCGTATGCTCTTCTGTGTCAGCCGAGACACAAGGATACGCTTTCTACGCGTATTTACGCTTTGATTTAAACGAAAACAGTGCATCCGTGCAGCACAGCTGACACACAAGAGCGTACGCTGCATGTGTTCAGCTCAGATTCTCCAAAATGGCACTACGCTGATGCGGAGACACAGAGGAGAGGAATTGTTGAATAAAGTCATTATTTTAGTTTTCTTCGCGTACAAAAAGTATTCTCGCTGATTCATAACGTTACGGTTGAATCACTGATGGCAGATGGAGTATTCTGACGATGCTTTTCATACTTTCTGGCATTTTCTACAGGGACATCGATCACCTTTTATATATTTTAAATTAATGCAAGTTCAACTTTTAAAAAAACATGTCTCGAGACTTTATGGCAGTTTTCCCATCCCACTGCGTCTCATGTTTTTAAATAAAGAGTCAGTTTTTCAAATGGGTTTAAATCCTTCGTTTTAAACTATACATGCATATTACATACATGATGCTGTTTTGTTTCTAATTGTTAAAGCAACTTAATTTATATACATTATCTGTGTCCCTGCAGCACAAAAGCAGTCATAAGTAGCACAGGTATATTTGTAGTAATAGACAACAATACATTGTATGAGTCACAATTATACATTTCTCTTTTATGACAAAAATCATTAGGATATTAAGTAAAGATCATGTTCCATGAAGATATTTAATAAATTTCCTACCGTAAATATATCAAAACTTATTTTTGATTAGTAATATGCATTGCTAAGAACTTCATTTGAACAACTTTAAAGATGATTTTCTCAATATTTAGATTTTTTTTGCTCCCTCAGATTCCAGATTTTCAAATAGTTGTATCTCAGACAAATATTGTCCTCCTAACAAACAATTCAATTAAAAAAAATTGACCCTTATGACTAGTTTTGATGTCCATGGTCACATTTTAAACATTATGCACTTTTTTCAAAGATAGCCTTTATTACGGAATAAACGTGCATTAGTAATATTCTGCTCGATGTGCCCTCTTGTGGCCTCAAGAGAGAAGCCAAAAGCTTTTTTCCCCCAAACTGAAATCATGCATTTTAAATTCAAATATAAATCAGATATTGGTTATATTTAAGTACAAAATTCGAATGTAGTTTTTCAGCCACTCTGACAGCGCTGCAGTGCTATTCCTCCAGTCACACGGAGGAGAGTCCGACTGATGTGCATTCATGTGCTGTGTTTGTGTTCACCTCGTACTGCAGTCCTGCTCCCAGAGCGTCCAGATCCAGATGGAGGTTCTGCAGCAGTCCGGCTGAATCCCGCGGCCTCTAAACACACACACACACTTAGATCTGATCCAGCGTTCAGTGGGACTCAGGCAGTGTGTGTTTCAGACTCACCTCTTCCTCAGAGATCTCCTCGTCCTCTTCAGCCCTCCTCTCCTCCTGAACGCTCCTGGAAGCAGTAGAGCTCGACACACCAGCCTGATGCACACACTCCAAATCAAAATCCAAAACACAGGTCACACTCACAAATCACAACTCCAACACATTTCTGCTGTTTTACCCCGAGAGAGGTTCTGAGCGGCTGGAGTCCAGACGAGGCACCCAGAGATCCTCTGAGAGGAGCGACAGGAGCCTCGGACAGACCACGGAGAGGAGCGAGAGGAGCCGACACCTGCAGACAGAGACACACATCATCACACCTGCTGTTCAAACGGTAAACATACACTAACATTCAAAACAGCTGTTTTCTGTGTGAATATCTGTTAAAGTGTAATTTATTTCTGTGATGCGCAGCTGAATTTTCAGCATCATTACTCCAGTCTTCAGTGTCACATGATCTTCAGAAATCATAATAATATGATGATTTGATTATTATCAATGTTGAAAACATTTCTGTGGAAACCACAATACATTGCTATTCAAACGTTTAGGGTCAGACATTAGTATTTTTATTAATCAAGGATGCCTTAAAGTGATCAAACGTGTCAGTAAACGTATTTATAATGTAACAAAAGATTTCTATTTCAAATAAATGCTGTTCTTCTGAACTTTCTATTCATCTGTGAATCCTGAAAAATAAAATATATCACAGTTTCAACAAAAATATTTATGTGTCCAACATTGATAATAATAAGAAATATTTTGAGCAGCAAATCATCATATTATTCTGATTTCTGAAGATCATGTGACACTGAAGACTGGAGTAATGATGCTGAAAATACAGCTGCACATCACAGAAATAAATTACAGTTTAACAGATATTCACATAGAAAACAGCTGTTTTAAACTGTAATAATATTTCACTGTTTTTACTGTATATTGATCAAATAAACACAGCTCTGGTGAGCAGAAGAGACTTCTGAGTGCTGCGGTATGTTCCTGTTAGATGATGTTCTCACCCCTGGAGCTCTGACTTCCTCCAGCTCTTTCTTCTTGTCCTTCTTCTTGTCTTTCTTGTCCTTCTTCTTCTTCTTGTCCTTGTCTCTCTTCGGGGGGTGTTGGCTGCGCTGGCGCTCCTGCTCCACCAGCTGGCGGTAGTGTTCATCACACGGATGATCCCAGGTGGACTGACCCGTGGAGAAGTTGAAGTAGTACACCTCTCCGGTGACGTCCTGACTGAACACACACACACACAGAGTCACTCCCTGTCTCCATGTGAACACATGTGTGATGTAAGCGTGTGTTACCATGGTTTCCACTCGGCCGGCAGCGGCGCCACCATCCCCTCTCTGGCCAGCCACAGCAGCTCGGGCTCACGCTCCGGGTCGATGCCGATCTCTACGGCGTACTCGTGGATCTCTGACACACACACACACACACACACACACACACACACACACACACCGTTAGCACCTCACTTCTTCAGTGAAACTCAGAAGATGATATTGTGAATATATATACAGTACAGGTCAAAAGTTTGGAAACATTACTATTTTTAATGTTTTTGAAAGAAGTCTCTTCTGCTCATCAAGCCTGCATTTATTTGATCAAAAATACAGAAAAAACAGTAATATTGTGATATATTATTACAACTTAAAATAATTGTTTTTAAATTTATTATACTTTAAATTATCATTTATTTCTGTGACGCAAAGCTGAATTTTTAGGATCATTATCACATGATCCTTTAGAAATCATTCTAATATGATGATTCATTATCAAAGTTGGAAACAGTTCTGCTGCTTAATATTTTTTCAGAACATTTGATACTCTTTTAGGATACTTTGATGAATAAAAAGTTAAAAAAAAAAAAAAAGAAGCTATGTTTTTAAAATATTAATATTTTGTAATAACAATATACACTACTGTTCAGTAATTTGGGGTCAGTGATTTTTTTATTTTTTATTTTTTAAATAAAATCAATACTTTTATTCAGCAAGGATGTGTTAAATTGATAAAAAGTGATAGTAAAGAAAATATATTATTAGAATATATATTATTAGAATTTTTTTTTTATTTTGAATAAATGCAGTTCTTTTTAACCTTTTATTCATCAAATATATTAGACAGCAGAACTGTTTCCAACACTCATAATAAATCAGAATATTAGAATGATTTCTAAATGATCATGTGATAGACTGGATGTTACATGTGACACTGAAGGCTGGAGTAATGATGCTGAAAATTCACGCTTTGCATCACAGGAATAAATTATTTTTTTAAAGTATATTCAAATAGAAAACTATTATTTTTAAGTTGTAATAATATTTCACAATATTACTGTTTTTTTTCTGTATTTTTGATCAAATAAATGCAGGCTTGATGAGCAGAAGAGACTTCTTTCAAAAACATTAAAAATAGTAATGTTTCCAAACTTTTGACCTGTACTGTATATATGGGTAATGTAACAAAATTGTTTTCTTTTTAAGGTCCATCCAGGCTGATGATGACGTCACAATACAAAATCATCTCAAAAACTGACAGGAGAGACGCAGTATTATATTCATAACCTTCATACGTGAGACCCAAACAGAAGAATAGTGTGTCGTCAGGATCATCGCGCTCTCATACAGCACTAGAGCTGTTTAACATGAGATGTGTGTGTTACAGTAACCTTGCTCTGAAGGAATGTAGTTCTCGTCATAGTCCTCCTCCAGCACCAGCTGATCTCCGATGCGCAGCCCCGTGGTCGCCATGGTGACGGCGGCGCGACACGAGCGCGCGCGGCCCTTCAATTAATCTCACTCAATGACTTAAAATTAAAACTTCACAAACATCACATTCAGCAAATAACACGTACTTACAAATAAAACCACTGCGTATTAAATAAACATCAAAACATACGTCGACACGGATCTGTTTGCGTTTGCCTCAGATTAACGGTCGGAGCGCTTTTATTTGATAATCATAAAGATGTAAATATAGATCATAACTGGAGCACTGCTGATATCTAATGAAAACACAAGCCTGAACGAGTACATTAAACGACTGATTTAAACAATATAAAAGCAAATAATCAGTAAAAAAGACACTTAAGTCGAGCGTCGCGTAACGTTACGCTGAATAAAACACAATCATTCTTAATAATAACGTTACTGATTATTTAACGCGATTAGTTTAATCCTCACCTGCTCTCTGATCCCACACCTTCAGCTCTGTCGTGAATTTATCAGCATTGTGTTACTGTAGAGCTTTATTTCAGAGGATTTTCTGAATTTATAACAGAAGTTGAAAACCCGAAGCGTCGCGTCTCTATCACAGCAACCAGACAGAAACATGGCGGCCGCGGCAGACGCGCTTCAGAATAAAAGTCCCGCAACAGCGCACACAGGATATAATATAATTATATAAATAATATAATATAGAAATATAATAATATAAATATACTACTAAAATAATGTATTTTAATCACATTAATAACATAAGAAAGGTATCTGGAAATGTCTATGAAAGTAGTATGAACTTTTTTCTGTATGTTCTTTTATGTTATGTAGTATGTTCTTTTTTTTTTTACAATAAAATAAAATTTAGGAACTCCTTTTTATAGCATTGGTAGCTCCTGATTTAAAATGACAACAATGAAATGACAAAAACAACACCAGAGAGTCTTAAAGATCCAACATAGTTTATTAATATGTGCTTTTGTTACACCGTACACAGCAATAAAATTATTCACACTTGGCTTTAATCTATATATGAGAAACACATGTGAAAAAAAAATGCTAAGCATATTAGGCAAGCCTTAATATAGAAAATAAATTTCAGTGTAAAAAAGAAAAACAAGGCAAGCTGCTTTAAGAACAGAAGTTTGTGACATTCATGATAGTCCTCTGGAGATCACACAAAACAAAACACACTCACTGTGCTTCACATCGATCCAGACTTGACCAGCAAGGCGCCACGTACAAACGATCCCAACAGAGGCAGCAGGTTAATGTTAGAAATATTTAATCACACTGCAGCGGACGTCTGATTTCGTTTAGTCTCCAAACACATGACGTTTGGCCGCTTTGAGTTCAGATTCAATGCTGCAGTTTCTGGAACATCTTTGACATTTTCATAGAGTTTTACAAGTGTTTCTAACATCATGGACTCACTCGTCTCAGTTGTTTTCAATGGGGTTCAGTAGTTCAGATATTTGGTTTCTAAATAAAATAAGAAACTAACACATGCCTCGAGTGGAATCACAATACGATACAGTGAATGAACATTAAAAACAAAAGCAATGCAGTGGAATGAATGGGTTCATGAAATGCATTTCTCCAATACGTCTCTGACGCCCAGATAGAAAACCAGCCCTCGGCGTTCAGAGAATCCAGAGTCTTTCCCAAATCAAATCACGCACAAGCTCTCATATTACACTAAACGAGATGTGATGAGTCAATGAGAATGAGATCATCGGTCGAGAGCCGCAGTACTGTGCATTCGCTCTGTTCTACTCGTCTACGGGCTCAAGATTTGGTGCACTGATCCATTCCTGAATGAAGCATCATGTGACAGAAGCATATCTGTCTGTGACGTGTGTGCTGTGATTAAACGAGCAGACATGCATTCTGAGCATGAATCGTGAGCATACTGGGCTCCTGGGAGTGAAAAGGAGTGCAGGGTCGATGGAGATGATACTGAGATGCTCCATTAGCAGCAGTTCTCCAGTGTAATGTACTCCAGTGGTGTTAGCATGCAGCGGATACGTGTCTGGAATAAGTCACTGACGTTATGAACGAAAGATCAAGATCTGACATCAACTGGCGCGAGGAACTGTTCCATACGCCTCTTCAAACTCCACACTGCGCAGTAGTTTCACTCCGTACAGAAGAAACCCAACCTGCTGCATTAAAGAACAATAACTATACCGATAACGATACCGTTAACTATACCCATAACTATACCAATAATGATACCGATAATGATATCTATACCGATACCGATATTGATACCGATAATGATACCGATAATGATACTGATATCTATACTGATTACGATACCGTTAACTATACTGATAACTATACCGATACCGATATTGATACCGATAATGATAACGATAATGATACCGATAACATTACTGATATCTATACCGATAACAATACTGATATCTATACCGATACCGATACTGATATCTATACCGATACCGATATTGATACCGATAACAATACTGATATCTATACCGATGCCGATAATGATAACGATAATGATACCGATAACAATACTGATATCTATACCGATGCCGATAATGATACCGATAACGATACTGATATCTATACCGATAACGATATGATAACTACACTGATAATGATACCGATACCTATACAGATAACTAAACCGATAATGATACAGAGGAGCAATTGTGTTCCTTTTCAGGTGATGAATGATAAAAACATTTACAGCCAATCAGAATCCACTGACTTTAAAGAGCTTGAGATTTTAAAGAGACGGTACGTGCTTAGAATTAATGGAACATTAACGTGTGGACACTAATATAGTTAGCGTTATAGTTATCGCTGTTGTTATATTTAACAACAATCATGGTTATAGTTATCACTATACTTTAACATAATATTTATCGTTATGGTCAACGTTTGGTCAATAATTATTGTAACAGTCAGCGTTATAGTCATCGGTATAATTATCATTATAGTCAATGTTATACTCACTGTTACAGTCATCGTTATATTGTTATAATCACTGTTATAGTCAACATTACAATCAATGTTACAGTCAATGTGTTATTGCTACAGTCAACGTTATTTTGTTTTATTCAATTTTATAGTAAACATTATTTATTTTTTATTTGTTTTAGTTTTTACATTTATTAATAATTTATTAATACAGTGAGAAGTGATTGCACTGTATTGTATGTATAATCTTTTTCTATTCTTAACTGTTTTCATTCATTTTAAATCAATTTTAGTTTATTTTAAAAGTTTTTAATTTTCTTGTTTTATTATTGTGATAATAATTTTTAGGATTATTATAATTCCTTTTATGTAAAGCACTTTGAATTACCATTGTGTATGAAATGTGCTATATTAATAAACTTGAATATAGCAGCAATGGCTATATTTATGGCAAAATCAACAGTTTCATAATAATGAAAATATCATTTCAATTCCTTGTTTACAATAATGTAACAATTTTATCTTAAAAACATTCAACATACAAAAAAATACATACATATATACTTAATATAACAATTACGGAAACAGCAACAATAAACTAGAATTTTTCAATTTAATGGAAATTATTCCAAGAGAAACTTTTTTAAAAATGTCCATTAATAAACTGTTTGTATAAAATGTTACCTAATATCATATAAAAATGGACATTCAACAGTCAATGCTATATTGTTTTAGTCAACGTTAGGGTTATATTGTTAAAAACAACATTAGAGACAATGTTAAAGTCTATGTTATAGTCAACTTTATAGTTAACATTATATAGTTATAATCAACTTTAAAGTCTACGATAATCATCGTTAAAGTGATCGTTATAGTTATCGTTCTTGTTGTGAACAGGTCGTAACTCCAAATTCAACACTTGTCTTGATAAAAATGATATTCTAAAATAAGAAAGGCTTGCCGATTCGGTGTTACTCAGTTAATTACTCCCTGTGACGAACTGCCAACATCGTGGCGACGAGCTAACAGCGTTTAAACCTCAAAATGAGGAGCGTCAGAAAGGCACTCACGTCTTCATATCAGGCGTCGTGGCACGTCCGGTCTAGTGCTGTCCAACGATCAACCACGATTAATCACATCCAAAATATTTATCATGTATATACAAATACACACACACACAGAATACATTTTGAAAATATTTACATGTATATACATTTATATTCTTATATATATAAATATATAAACAACTTATTTTTCTTAAATATATACACATGCATGTGTTTTTTTATATATATATACATAATAAATATACATAGCAAACACACATACAGTCAAACCAAAATTTATTCAGACAAATTTAAGAACGCAATTAGATCAAACCAACTGACCTCAAAAGCAATGCTTCACTCTGTTCAGTCTGTGGTTCGCATTTAAAGAAAAACACTTAAGCAAAACATGCCTGAATATTTTTTTAATCCCATATTTTACTGTATGAAGAATTTTTGGGTGTAATATGTCACAGGTTTCTTTATTTTTGCCATCCTCACTTACATAGTGTCCTGAACCCACTAGTAAAATAATATCAACAATATCTAGTGTCTGAATCATTTTTGGTTTGACTGTATATTATGTAAGCAAAAACTAGTACTTTGCATGTGATTAATCGCGATTAATCGCCTGACAGCAGTACCCCGGTCTCGTCTGGTCACTCCCACCAGGTGTCCAGTCTGCGGATGCGCACGCGCTGCTTGTAGTGGTACTCCTTCAGGTGCTCCTTCAGAGCGCTGGGCAGCGGCAGGGTGCTGATGCCGTCGTACGTGGTGGCGCTGCTGATGACGGCGCGGCAGATGCGCTGCAGGCTGAAGGGCTGCGTGCGGTGGATGGGGTTCGACAGCAGCGGCTCGAAGAACATGCAGGAGTTGGGGTCTTTGTAGTGCTCCAGCAGGCCGGTGACGCTGGGCGCGTGGAACACACTGGGGTCGTGCACGTCGAAGCTGAAGTTATGGTTCCACTGCTCTATGCGTGCGTGCAGCGAGCGTCCGTACCGCCGGAAGCTGACGGAGAACAGGTAGTCTTCCTGTGCAGAGTCGCGCAGGAGGAATGTGCCTTCGGGTTTGCCTTCCAGCAGCGTTTCGGCCTGGTAGCGGTCCATGACGCCCCAGTAGCACGGCAGGTTTGTGATCCGGAGCAGATCGGGGACTAGGCAGTGGATGTAATCGATCTGCGTGTGAATGCGATGGAGTCCGTCTAGAGATTTCGGACTGTCCGGCTGAGCTAGAGTCGGAGATGCGGCGCACAAATCAAAATCTGAAGACGACGATGCGACGACTTCGTCGAGCGTGTCCAAGCATCTCTGGAGCAGCAGCGTGGCGCGCTCGTCTCCGGCTAGCTCGTTCATCCCCGGAGCTAGCTTGGGTCCCAGCTTGTAAAGCGGGTTGATTTGCGCCGTCACCTCGAAGGTGTGGATCTGAGCGTTGGGCGGAGGTTCGACTCCCTGCTCGATGCTAATCCTCCGTCGCTCTCGCAAGCGGTCCTCCTCGTCCTCCACAGCAAGCGTGCATCCGGAGTCCGGGACCGGAGCTTGAGAAATGGGAGCCGTGTGCTGTTTGATGAGGTACCACTTCTGCGCCAGGTCCGAGCCGGCGGGGAACGGACAGCTGTCCAGCATGAGCTCGCTGAGGTGGATCTTGCGCCTGGAGGACGGCGAGGGGGACAGGACTTGGCTGTGGGTCTTGATGGGGAAACACTGGCCCACCGCGTCCTGGATCTTCTGCCGGAGCGTCCTGCTGCTTCCGGACGCCCTGCTCTCCGTGTCCTCGGCGGAAACCCGTTCGGAGAGCAAGGATTCGCTGGAATCGTTCAGCAGGTCTCCGTACTCGAAGCCGTCGCTCACGGGCCGCTCCGAGGTCAGGTTGTGTGAAGGGTGGCTCTTCTTCTTCCCCCGGGCGCCCTTCTGCCTCCCTCCGTCTCGTCTCTCCTCGGAGCGGCTCTGACGCACTTTGGGCCGCGCGCCGCGCTCCCTCTCCTTCCCACGATCCCCTGCTTCCTCCGGCAGAGACATGACCGCTGCGGTGCGGACTGTGTTCGCTCAGGACCAACGCCGTCAGACCAGAGTCACTGCACCGAACATGATGAGTGCATCAGATCACGCTCTGGAAAACACAGCAGGATAAAAACCAGCACACATCAAAAATTAAAACTAATCTTTCACGTGCAATTCTGATTTTAACAGTAAAAGACTGTAAAAATGCTATATACACAATAAAAAAAAAAACTGTTTTGGACATGACATGTAATTTTACAGTAGCATACCTTTTTGGAGGTTAAAAGGAATGTGTAATTCACAGTGAATAGCCCTAAATTAAAGACTAAATCACAAAAAAAAAAAATACAAAAACTTATTACAAAAATATGAATTAATACTATAATAGTACAGAAATAATCCTTAGAAATAACATCATATGATCAAACTCGACTGTGTTACTGTAGTACAGTGTTTATAATCTCTCAGGAACACGAACCTGTCTCTTCTGACGTCACCGCGTCACTCCCGAGCTGTGAGCGAGCCTCTGAGTAATGACCTGTGACGGATTAAATCACTTAAATAAGTGAAGATTCTTTAATAACATCGCTTTAGCTCGAGCTAACTCGCTCAGCGCTGCCGCTACCGTAGCCCTGACTCCACTTCCTGTTCACAGCGGACAGACTTCCGCCCTCCGGCAGAGACTTCCGGGATCACTCCAGAGGATTATATTTAGAACAGTAATGTCAAACTATATAGTTTAACTGTTGATGTTTAGCTGGTTTATATAATATGTGTGTGCTGTGTATATTAGCCGTCTATATAAATACACACACAAGCGAGTATATGTTTGAGAAAAATATGCTTAGTTTATATATTAATTATATTGATATATAAATTATCTGATTATAAATGTAAATATATGTAAACATTTTCAAAATATATACTGTATGTGTGTGCATTTATATATATACACAGCACACACACATATATTATGTAAACAAAAACTTTTATTTTGGATGCGATTCATCTTTTATCAAACATTACAGTAAGGCTACTTGTGTTGCACGAAGTATCATGAATAACACACAGCTAAAATAAACACCTCTGTTCATATAACCGCACTACATGAATAAACACTGATATTTATCATTATAGAAGTATATAAATGCATGAATATATATATAAAGAGTTCGTGTAATTTGTCTGTGCGCGTGTGAGTTTGATTCAGGCGCTGCTCGGGGCAGCCGCGGCGGCGGGGTCCTTCAGCAGACGCTGCGGGGCGGAAGTCGCACACACACACACACACGCGCGCGCTGCTGTTGTTTCCGTAGATTAACTGATTTAAACTGTTGATTTGTGTGTTTCGCCGTTATTTATCGATCGTTTGCGTGGAGACGCGCGTTGTTCTCTCCAGCATGGCTCCGACGATACAGACGCAGGCGCAGCGCGAGGACGGACACCGGTGAGAACACTGAACATGATCAATATCACACACTTACACTCACAGAACTCTTCATCGTGTGTGTTTACTTAGAGACTCAGTAGTGTGTGTGTGTGTGTGTGTGTGTGTGTGTGTGTGTGTGTGTGTGTGTGTGTGTGTGTGTGTGTGTTTCCTGCAGGAGTTCAGCACACAGAAGCGTCCCGGAGAGGTACTGATGATGATGATGATGAAGATGTGTCCGTTTCCTCTAACCAGGCCTGCAACAAACGATCATTTTGATCATCTAACGATTTTTAGAACGATTAATCGAGGAGTCGTGGATTGTTTCACTGATTAATCAGTAGTTATGTCAACTTCTGACTCGACCAATCGTGTGAGAGTGGGGCGGGGCTGTCTGTTTGATTGACAGGCGGACACCTGTCTGGAAACAGTGTGGTTTAATCTCTTGTGTGCTGCAGGTCTGGTGTCGTGTGCAGAGTGAAGTATGGAAACAGTCTTCCAGATATCCCCTTCGATCCCAAGTTCATCACGTATCCCTTCGACCAGCACAGGTGTGTGTTTAAAATATTTTTTTTTTCTGTTTGAGATTTTTGTGTATGTGAGTTTGTATTTGTGTTTGTGTATTTTTTTTTTGTTGTGATAATTGTGGCAGAGAGATGTGTTTTTTGTAGGTTTGTTCAGTATAAAGCCACGTCTCTGGAGAAACAGCACAAGCACGAGCTGCTCACTGAACCGGATCTGGGCGTCACCATCGACCTCATCAACCCTGACACGTACCGCATCGACCCCAGCAGTGAGCACAAACACACACAACACACTCATTACACTCAATACACACTGAGATGCGTGTGTTTGGTCAGAAGCTGCACGGTGGAAATAAAGGTGCCTTGTTCGTGTGTGTTTCAGTTCTGCTGGATCCTGCGGACGAGAAGCTGCTGGAGGAGGAGATTCAGGCTCCGTCCAGCTCTAAGAGGTGCGAGAGAATCACACTCCCCTGTGACCTTTGACCCCCAGCACTGACTCTGACGAGTGTGTGTGTGTGTGTGTTCAGGTCCCAGCAGCACGCGAAGGTGGTGCCGTGGATGAGGAAGACCGAGTACATCTCCACCGAGTTCAACAGATACGGCGTCTCCAACGAGAAGGTGGAAGTCAAGTGAGTGAGACGCCCTCAGTCTGTCTGACATCTCAGTGAGACGCGCTGATCATCATGTGACCCGTGTGTGTGTGTGTGTGTAGGATCGGTGTGTCCGTGAAGCAGCAGTTCACAGAGGAGGAGATCTACAAAGACAGAGACAGTCAGATCGCAGCCATCGAGAAGACTTTTGAAGACGCACAGAAATCTGTGAGCACACACAGATCACACAAACTCTCTCTATCTCACACTCCCTCTCTCACACACACACACACACACACACACACACACACACGTGACATCAGTGTCAGTCTGATGTATTTCTGAGTTATTCTTCTGTGTGAATCTTCCAGATTGCCCAGCACTACAGCAAACCCAGAGTCATGCCGGTGGAGGTTCTGCCCGTCTTCCCAGACTTCAAGGTCTCTCACTCACACACACACACACACACTCACACACACACATTATGTTAATGTTTAGTGCAGGGCACAACGCTAAGGATTTTTTCTACTGGCCCATTGGTTTAAAGTTTTACTTGCCCTGCCACAAAAAAATAAAATAGTTGCCTTTATCATTGTTCTTGATCTGTTATCTTGTATTATAATAAATAAGCTTATGATACCAATATTTTAGGTACCAATTAAATTTACAATTCTCTATTTCAATTTCGATACCACAGCAAAAATCACTATCCAAAAATAAATTTAAATATAAAAAGTTCAAACATTATTAAAGACAAGTGACAGCCAGTAAATAAGAAATAATAGCACAATTAAATATAGGCCTATAGCACAAAGATGGAGCTGAAATTATGCTTAGGTTTTTATGTTTGTAGGTGTTCAGGTACAGAAATTGAAAAATCACACAAAATAACATTTGGATATTCTTCACTCAGTGTTGCCCCTTGATTTTTCATAGCCATGTGAAATTAGAAGCAACCACTGCATTTTAATCTTGAAGCAACCCAAAAAAATAAGACTGTAGCATTTCAAAATCTGAAGCAAAAACAGAATAACCTGACTACAGCTTTGTGAAATGATGCTTCATAAAACACCTGTATGAACCCGAAACAGCAGAAGCTCTGAATGAGACACAGAGTCACTCTCTGACAGCAGACGGCGCTCACGGAACAGTGATACAGCGTTTCCTTGGTTACCGCTGTAAACACCGCGGCGCTCATGGAACAGTGATACAGCGTTTCCTTGGTTACCGCTGTAAACACTGCGGCGCTCATGGAACAGTGATACAGCGTTTCCTTGGTTACCGCTGTAAACACCGCGGCGCTCATGGAACAGTGATACAGCGTTTCCTCGGTTACTGCTGTAAACACTGCAGCGCTCATGGAACAGTGATACAGCGTTTCCTTGGTTACTGCTGTAAACACTGCAGCGCTCATGGAACAGTGATACAGCGTTTCCTTGGTTACTGCTGTAAACACTGCAGCGCTCATGGAACAGTGATACAGCGTTTCCTTGGTTACTGCTGTAAACACTGCAGCGCTCATGGAACAGTGATACAGCGTTTCCTCGGTTACTGCTGTAAACACTGCAGCGCTCATGGAACAGTGATACAGCGTTTCCTTGGTTACCGCTGTAAACACCGCGGCGCTCATGGAACAGTGATACAGCGTTTCCTCGGTTACTGCTGTAAACACTGCGGCGCTCATGGAACAGTGATACAGCGTTTCCTTGGTTACCGCTGTAAACACCGCAGCGCTCATGGAACAGTGATACAGCGTTTCCTTGGTTACCGCTGTAAACACTGCGGCGCTCATGGAACAGTGATACAGCGTTTCCTTGGTTACCGCTGTAAAAACGCGGCGCATGGAAACGTGATACGCGTTTCATGGAACAGTGATACAGTGATAGCGTTTCCTTGGTTACTGCTGTAAACACTGCAGCGCTCATGGAACAGTGATACAGCGCTCGGTTACTGCTGTAAACACCGCAGCGCTCATGGAACAGTGATACAGCGTTTCCTCGGTTACTGCTGTAAACACTGCGGCGCTCATGGAACAGTGATACAGCGTTTCCTCGGTTACTGCTGTAAACACTGCGGCGCTCATGGAACAGTGATACAGCGTTTCCTTGGTTACCGCTGTAAACACCGCAGCGCTCATGGAACAGTGATACAGCGTTTCCTCGGTTACTGCTGTAAACACTGCAGCGCTCATGGAACAGTGATACAGTGTTTCCTTGGTTACTGCTGTAAACACCTCTAGTTAAATAAAATTCTATTCCAAGTCCCGCACACATGAAGCTGTCATCATGATGTAAATGTTAAACAAATCACTTGTTAAATATCTTAAATAGCAGAAAAGATGCATGAACTACAACTACATCTTGTACAAACTTGTCTTATACATATATGTTCAGAAATAATACGAGGAAAATTCTTAAAAAAAAAATCTCAAATTCAAGGTAAATCACATTTAAAATGATTGAAGCTATAACAGCAGCAGACTATTATTAACATGCTATAAATGTTGTGTAAAAACAACAGCAGCTTTCAGTCTGTCTCCATGATGCACACGTGAAACATCAGACATACAGCAGTACTTCACAGGTTTATTATTCGATTGCACTTGTGTAAATGGATGTATTTTACTGTTGCGCTTCGTCTCTTGCATGAAACCGCTTTCTAAAAACACAGCGCTCAAGCGCTTCACGCCGGGCTGCTGTCGAGCGCTGCAGTGCTCACATCTGTCCCTCTCTCCTCACAGATGTGGATTAATCCGTGTGCTCAAGTCATCTTCGATTCTGATCCGGCACCTAAAGATGTTTCTGCACCGGCGGGGGTGGACATGATGTCACAGGCCATGATCAGGTGTGTGTGAACCGTCTCTTCAGATCAGTGCTCATCACAGACTCCTGAGAAACCAGCTCTGCTAACCTGACGTGTGTGTGTGTGTGTGTTCAGGGGTATGATGGACGAGGAGGGGAATCAGTTTGTGGCATACTTCCTGCCCAACGAGGACACGATGCGCAAACGCAAGAGAGACGTGGAGGAGGATCTGGAGTACATGCCGGATGAACTGTAAGACTCTCATCAAACAACACTCACATTCATCAGAGTGAGAGACACACGGATGAGAGGGCATCCTCAATACACAGTTTACAATAATCATAATATATAATAACAATCCCTTTAGCACATAATTCACACAGTTGCAGGTAATGGGTGGGATTATGCTAATTGTAAATGAGCGTTCAAGTGCACTCATTTTACACATGGTTGGAGTTCAATGGTTAAAACTAAAACTGAAAATCAAAAATACAAACTAATAAAAATGACAAAAAATGGCCCAAAGAACTAAATGAAAACAAACAAAAAAAAATTGTATATAATTGTATTTTTATTTTTAACTATAATGGTATATCAATGCTACTTAAATAACATTGGTTGGCTTGTGTGTGTGTGTGTGTGTGTGTGTGTGTGTGTGTGTGTGTGTGTGTGTGTGTGTGTGTGTGTGCAGGTATGATTATAAGATCGCTCGCGAGTACAACTGGAACGTGAAGAACAAGGCCAGTAAAGGATACGAGGAGAACTACTTCTTCATCTTCAGAGACGGAGACGGAGTTTATTATAATGAGCTGGAGACCAGGTAACTGTCAATCACACAGACGGCTCCACCCACTCCGGCTGAGTGTGTGTTACTGACCGTGTGTGTGTGTGTTAGGGTGCGTCTGAGCAAGCGGCGGGCGAAGGTCGGCGCTCAGTCGTCTACGAACGCTGTGCTGGTGTGTAAACACAGAGACATGAACGAGAAGGAGCTGGAGGCTCAGGTCAGTTCACATCACACTCAGCTCAGATCAGAACACCTTTAGAAACAGCACATCGAGTTAATCACTGATCCGTGTGTGTTTGGTGGACAGGAGGCTCGCAAGGCTCAGCTGGAGAATCACGAGCCCGAGGATGAAGAGGAGGAGCTGGACTTGGAGAAAGACCTGCAGGACTCTGGTAACACAAACACCTTTATATTATACACCTGTGTGTGTTCAGTACAAAGCCCTTTGAGATTTAAAACCCGCTCACACCAAGAACAACTAAAAAATGATAACACCACAGCTACACCAACAACTCACTTTCAGTGAGACTCACATTCAGACTGTTAATAATCTTTCATTGCACAAAAGAATTATAATATGAATGGCTCAATACGGAGCGCTTATGTGCAGAATGATGTGCACATAGAAGAGTTCAAAGCACAAAGGAAAGAAATATCGAGGCGTAGTGCATTATTGAGCCTTTTCTTTTAACAATAACACAGAAAAGTATACGAAGAATATTGGATCCGTCTCGTCTGAACAAGAAAATACTAATAGAGATTCGGATCGATGCATCCCTACTTTACACATCACCGCTATAGTTATCATAGTTATTATCGTTATCATATTACAGTTGTGAATGAGTGTTTGGTGCATGATGTTGTTAGTACTGTATCACAAACCTTCCTTTGATGTGAGTGTAACAGTTCTTCTGTGCTCAGGCGAGGAGCGCGAGAAAGCCAGCGACTCGGACAACTCTGAGAGCGAGTCTGAGCGTGAGGATGAGGAGCGGCCCGCTGATGAAGACGAGGAGGAGGAGGAGGAGGAGGTTAAGCGGCGCGAGAGGAAGAGCAGCGGCAGCGAGAGCGGCGAGGACCGGCAGGCGCGTGACGAGGAGGAGATCTTCGGCAGCGATGACGACAGCGAGGAGGACGAGGGCGAGCGGGCGAGGAGCAACAGCAGCAGCGTCCAGCACAGCGGCAGCGAGAGAGCGTCCGACTCCAGCGACGCCAGCGACAGCGAATGAGACGCTCGGCCCCGCCCACCAGCTGCTCCTGCTGTTTCCTGTTCCTGTTCACTGCTCTGAACTCTCCGGTGGTTTCATCAGCCTCATCTCCAGCTCTCTCTTAATCTCAATGAAATCCCATTGTATTCAACACAGATGTGCGAGTGCACTGCAAAAAAAGGCTTATCTTACTGAGTGTTTTTGTCTTGTTTCTAGTCAAAACATCAGAACATTCTTAAATTATGACGCATTTATTAGATAAGCACAATGAACCAAGATATTTAGTCTTGTTTACAGGGGAAATTAATTAAGTGCATTTTGCTTAAAATATGTAGAATTATCTGCCAGTGGGGTAAGTAAAGTAATCTTATTTTAAAAATATTTTACTTACACCACTAGCACATAATTTTACTTATTTTAAGCAAAATGCACTTAATTTTTTTTATTTTTCCCTGGAAACAAGACTAAATTTCTAAGTATCGAAGTAAGATAAGCCTTTTTTTTGCTGTGTGTGTGTGTGAGAGAGAGAGAGAGAGAGAGAGAGAGAGTGTGTGTGTAAGTGAGTGAGTGAATGTAAGAGAGAGTGAGAGAGAGCGTGTGTGTGAGAGAGAGGATAGTGTGTGTGTGTGTGTGTGTGTGTGTGTGTGTGTGTGTGTGTGTGTGTGTGTGTGAGAGGAGAGTGTGTGTGTGTGTGTGTGTGTGTGTGTGTGTGTGTGAGAGTGAGTGAGTGTAAGAGAGAGTGAGAGAGAGCGTGTGTGTGAGAGAGATAGAGAGAGTGAGTGTAAGAGAGAGTGAGCGTGTGTGTGAGAGGAGAGCGAGAGTGTGTGAGTGTGAGAGAGAGTGTGTGAGAGAGAGAGAGCGTTTCATTTCTCTGCTTCGTCATCATGGACTGAGAGAATCACTAAGTAGTGAACATCCTTTTTAGTAGTTTTTCTCTCATTACAGTGTAAACATTGTAAATAAACAATGATTGAGTTTGTTTTCTAGCAGTGAATGTGATTCTCTAGAGCTGAACTGATGTCATGCACTAAAAGTCACAAACATTATTAAAGACCAGATAACTCTGAACAGACGTTCTATTAATGTTACTGTAACACACTTGTCCAGGACTTTGATAGAACCTTGCTGGGATGTTCTGAGAATATTCTCTGTTAACGCAGGATTCAGTTGCTGGGTTATTTATTTTTTCATAATTATCATACGCAGCTCGTCCGGTCCAGTTCTCTCTCTCTTAGAGTTGGTCATGTAACGGTTTGCATCACACATGAGGCAGTGGTCAGTGCTTGAGACCGCACCATCATCTGCTGCTCCGGTTTCTTCTTTAAATGTCTATATACTTTTTTAATTCCGTAAATGAAACGGAGCTGCTGCTCTGGAAGCTCTTCTCAGAGTTGATCCAGTGAGATGTCCTGAAACACACACACACACACACACACACACACACACACACAGGTGAGATGACCAGACGCTCCTGCAGACGTCACGAGGAGCCACAGATCACTCCAGTCTGAGCTTTCTGAAGACAGGAGCTTCACAGATGCTTTTAACAAGCTGCTGCAGTCTGAGTGATTTACTTAGAGCTTCACAGACTCTTTTAAGGATTATACATTAGAAAAACAATACAGTAGTACACACACAATATCAAAACACAAAAATTAAACAACGCTATTGTAAAGCAAAGAATATACATATATTCCTACAACAGAATTTAATTCAGAAAGTGTGTTATCTTGACGTTCTTGCCTTTTCTCCAGTATGCATCTGTTGAGTTTCACATCATGTTCTAGAATCCAGCAGAAAACAATATCATAACTGAGCCGCCGCAATGGATTTTCTTTGATAGATATGTCTAAGATTATTGGATGATTGGTGTTAAAAGCAGAATGAGTTGAGAAAAATGTGCTTCATCTGAGATCAGGATGAGTATGTTTCTTCATCAGGTTTGTAGAAATGTAGCACCAGGGGCGGCGTTAGGGGTGGGCTAAGGGGGCTGGAGCCCGAATGTTTTCAGTAAAGCCCCGAATGTTTTTATTACCACCATGCCATCAATGAGTTTTAATGCCCAATAAAGTAATTTATATTACAATTTAATTAAATAAATAAATAAATAAATATCTCGTGTCTGTCAATTTACGCGTTGTCATTCACACCCGACAAAAACCGCCCACTGAGTCTAGTGCTTCTGACTGACATGTAAACTGGCCAACCATCGATGAGCGTCTGTACGATCCAGCCAATGAAATGAGATCTTTGGAGCCAGGCGTTGTTGTTGGCGTGTCGTATTTTACTAGATCAATTTATTTGAAATTAAAATGGATAATTCAAAATTCTTCAAAAAAATCTTTCTTTCTTTTTTTAAATCTTTTTGCGTGAGTAAATGATTCATTGACCCATTCATAAAAAAACAGTTGCTTACTTTTTTTCCGTAATGAATCATCTGTTTCGAACGAATCCATTGATTAAATGGACTGACCGACTCACTCATTGAAAGGCAGTGGCTTAATGAAAATCAAAGACGATACACTCAACGCAATAAAGAACCATGTTCAGACCGAAACGGGATGGAGGGGAGGCACATAAAACACCTTTACAGTAAAGTTTTATTTGTTATCATTAGTTACTTCATTACCAATAAACTAAGAATTGTTTTTTTTTTTATTGCATTCATTCATATTTGTAAATCTTTTTTTTTTTTTTATCAAAATACAATTTGTTCATTACAAAGAATTTATAATTTTCAGACCAGATGGACATTTTTAATTAATGTAAAAGGTTAACTATTACAATAACTAATGTTAACAAACACAATTTTACTGTAAAGCATTATAACAAAAAGAAAATTCAAAGCAAATGAAAAAGGCAAATACGCAAAGTAGAGAAGTGGGCACACTTTAAGAGGAGAATAGTGTAAAAGGGTATAGGGAGAAAAAATAGTGGGGAGAGAGTGGAGGGAGGAAAAATGAGAAATGAGTGGACAAGATGTATGGAGAAAAGAAAGGGAGGACATTAAAAACAAATGGAACAAAGAAGAGGAATGAAGACATTAGATTAAATGAGAAGATGAAAGGTGTGGATAGAAGAAGAGAAAGGAGTGGAGAGTGGCAAGGAGAGCCCAAAAGGAGAGCTGTTATGATGAGAAGAAGAAAAACAATTGAGGAAAGAGGAAAGCAGGCAACAGCAACGTTATAGGACAAAACTTCATGAGGCAGCCACAGCAGAGGAATGATGCACAAACTTCAGTAGAGGGTAAGGTTTATCTGCTAGACTGAATAACTTGAATCTGTTTACTGTAATGCATAAAACACAGAGATAAAGTCCTTTGACCGTTATATCTTTGTAGAATAAGAGTATGTCAGTGCACTGCTTAATGTTTGCTTCTTATCCCTGTTCTACCCAAGCGAGTGTAGCCAGTCAGGCTTAATTGGAAAAGAAAAGAAAACTGAGAGACAGAGACAAAAAAAGTGAGGATAGAGACACAACATCAGCATATGTGTCAGGATACAAGGGATAAACTTGAAATAAAATGTTTTACTTTTTTTAAATTGTTTTTGTATATTTTAAACAAGGTAAATCTTTCTGATTTATTAAAATAAAAAGTCACATACATGGATTTTTCTGGGCTAAGCCCCGGATCTCCATCACCCTAGAACCGCCCCAATGTAGCACTGCATCAGTGCCTCATCAATGGATGTGAATGGGTGCCGTCAGAATGAGAGTCCAACAGCTGATAAAAACATCACAATAATCCACAAGTAATCCACAGCACTCCAGTCCATCAGTGAACATCTGGAGAAGACAAAAGCTGCGTGTTTGTAAGAAACAAATCCCCTTTCAAAACAACTTTGTACTTTTTTGGTAATTCTGTGTATCTTTTCCCCTCACTTTATTAAACTTGTGGTGTTTCTAGTGAAAAATGGCCAGTCTACAAAAAAAATGCTTGTAAATCTCCCATTATTCTACATTATCACCAAATCCTGGATTCAATCTTTTTATCTTGTTTTCTTTCAATTAACAACTAGCTTTTCTTTCTTTTTTTAAATCTATTTTTTTCAGTGAATATATAAATGTAACAAAAAAAAAAACATTTTAAATTAAGGTCATTTGGACAAAGATCCTACTCATATTTTGAATCTACAAGTGGTTAAACTGCTAATATGGCGAAACACACTAATGAACTAAACTGAACTGAATCTGAACTGGCAGAGCAGCTCGGGTGATTGCTGATTTGTCCTAACATCACAATGTGAGGGAGACGTGTTACACACTCGTGCTACTAAAGTTTAATTGAGTTGAATCAGAGTGGGAGTATGGAAGCAGATTAGACTCAATAATAATTCACGCAGAAGACACGATGCACGCGCGCCTGTCGCTCGACCAATCATAACCCGCTGTGGGCGTGTCTACCTGGACGTTACGTCATCAGTGCGAGACCACGGTTCAGCAGAGGTTTGTGCAGCTGATCGTTTCATAACAAGCCTTGTGAAGGTGTATTGTTTTATCTTTGCATGCTTAAAACCTGAAGTCAAATCAGTCGCTTATCCCAGCATCATCTTCACAACACAAGAGTAAACATTAACAATGGTCAAATCACAGTAATATAATG
>NC_056611.1:25264750-25274750 GCF_018340385.1 Cyprinus carpio
CCCTGAAGAAACTGGCCATGATGTTCCGGGACCAAGTGGGGATCCTGACGGACTGGTTTAAGGGTTGGAACGAGTGTGAGCAGACGGTGGCGCTGCTGTCGCTGCTGAAGCGTGTCTCTCGGACGCAGGCCCGCTTCCTGCACATCTGTCTGGACCACTGGCTGGCCGACTGCACCGAGATACACATACTGGAGGCAGAGGCCAACAATGCAGGTGAAACCAGCAGAGCCACGCACCAGCACGATTCTTAAAGGGCTAGTTCATCCACAAATCTTTTTCTTCTCACGATATTCTTAAGACTGTATTACAGAGCCTCTAAAAGGATGGACTTGTGGGCTTGAAATATGATGTGCTGCTCTAAATATAGACACATTCTGAACAATTCTTTACAGTTCCAGTCTCTTTTATAGACCCTTGGCAGATAGGACGATGCACACAGCCGTATTGTGCACATTTCGTCAACAGAGGATGCATTAAATTAGACATTAGTCCTTGAAACTATCTACTATTTACTATTGTTTTCTCAGTAACTTGCATTTATTTTGTAATTACGTAATTTAGTTGCATGTAACTAGTTACTCCCCAATGCTGCGCATTATAGAAGTGTCTTGAAACGGAGCTCTGGTTGTCGTCTCTCTCCAGCTGTGGTCAGTCAGTGGCAGCAGGAGCCGAAGGAGAAGGCGGTGTCGCTGCTGCTATCCCATCTGCCCCTGCTGCAGCCGCGCAACAGCGAAGCCAAGTGTGAATACATGAAGCTGCTGCAGAAGGTGCTGAGCCACACCATCGAGAGCAGCCTGTTCGTGGAGGAGAGTCGCCAGCTGCTGTCCTACGCCCTCATCCACCCGGCCACCACCCTCGATGACCGCAACTCTCTGGCCCTGTGGCTCAATCACCTGGAGGAGCACCTGTCCTCGCGGCCGCCTCCGCTCCATCACGCCCGGCAGGGCTCCGACGAGTGGCCCTGCTCCGCCGAGGCTCTGGAGCCGGCGTACGGACAGAACGGACACATGTCTTTCCCTGGATCGGGCGGAGTGACCTCACCAGTCAGCAGCAGCACAGGTGAGATATAAACTTACAAATATATATACAGTTCAGACCAAAAGTTTGGAAACATTACTATTTTTAATGTTTTTGAAAGAAGTCTCTTCTGCTCATCAAGCCTGCATTTATTTGATCAAAAATACAGAATAAAATGTAATATTGTGAAATATTATTACAACTTAAAATAATAGTTTTCTATTTGATTATACTTTAAAAAAATAATTTATTCCTGTGATGCAAAGCTGAATTTTCAGCATCATTACTCCAGCCTTCAGTGTCACATGTAACATCCAGTCTATCACATGATCATTTAGAAATCATTCTAATATTCTGATTTATTATGAGTGTTGGAAACAGTTCTGCTGTCTAATATATTTGATGAATAAAAGGTTAAAAAGAACTGCATTTATTCAAAATAAAAAAAAAATTCTAATAATATATACTCTATATTTTCTTTACTATCACTTTTTATCAGTTTAACACATCCTTGCTGAATAAAAGTATTGATTTTATTAAAAAAAATAAAGAAAAAAAATTACTGACCCCAAATTACTGACCAGTAGTGTATATTGTTGTTACAAAATATTTATATTTTAAAAACATGGCTTCTTTTTTTTTTTTTTAACTTTTATTCATCAAAGTATCCTAAAAAAAGTATCACATGTTCTGAAAAAAATATTAAGCAGCAGAGCTGTTTCCAACTTTGATAATGAATCATCATATTAGAATGATTTCTAAAGGATCATGTGATAATGATCCTAAAAATTCAGCTTTGCATCACAGAAATAAATGATAATTTAAAGTATAATAAATTTAAAAACAATTATTTTAAATTGTAATAATATATCACAATATTGCTGTTTTTTTCTGTATTTTTGTATTTTTTACAAATAGTAATGTTTCCACATTTTTGGTCTGTACTGTATATTTTTTTTACAAATTGAATCTAGCTTGTTCTATATTTAAACCGTGTTCATCATTTTTAACACATTTAATTATAATTTTCTCCATTTCTGAACGCGGCAGCTGATGCACTGCGAATGCGTTCTAGTTTATTCAGAATAGAGACACATCTAAACACGCATATTTATCATGCATGTAAACAAAGCCTTCAGGAATCTGATTAGTGAAAATGTAAACACACTCAAAAGGATTAAAATGCACATGGCGTCATCTGAAGAACACGAGAGAGCGGGAGCAGTGTTTAGTTTGGATGTGATGTGTGTAATAATCGCTCCGCAGGACTGGCTGGCCAGGTGCAGCCGAGCTCAATGAAGCCCTCCATGTCTCTCACACACGCCAATCAGCTGACCTGCGGCTCTGATTGGCTGAGCCAGGAGGAGGGGGGCGTGTCTGGAGCAGAACACGCCCCTCTGTCGCCGCAGAGCAGTGTGGCTTCATCAGGCAGCGAGCAGACGGAGGAGCAGAGCAACACACGCAACACTTTCCAGGAGGACGGCAGCGGGATGAGAGGTGACCAGCACACACACACACTCTCACACACACAGACACAGAGCTCAGGGGCAGCGGTAGTTTTCTGAATCACTTCACCTTCTGCCTGTGTGTGTGTGTCTCTGTGTGTGTGTGTCTCTGTGTGTGTGTGTGTTTCTGTGTGTGTGTGTGTCTGTGTGTGTGTGTGTGTGTCTGTGTGTGTGTGTGTGTGTGTGTGTGTGTGTCTCTGTGTGTGTGTGTGTGTGTGTGTCTCTCCTGCAGACGTGCCGGCCTGGCTGAAGAGTCTCCGTCTGCATAAATACGCGTCGCTCTTTTCTCAGATGACGTATGAAGAAATGATGATCCTCACAGAGCAGCACCTGGAGTCACAGGTGAGCTCCGCCCCTTTCAGCTCGCGTGACCTCAAAGCCCCGCACACCACACTGTCACACTGAAGCTGATGAATTCTCCAGGTTTTGATGATTTATACATCAGCAAGCAAGAAAAGTGATGTTAGTTTCTAGGGCTGCACAAATTAATCGTATTTTAAACATTTATATTGTGTGCTGAATAAATGCATTAACTATCTGTGCTTCTGTAGTTTTAATCTTTATAATGCATTTATATACTATTATTGTATTGAGGGTCCATTTGGAACCAAATAATCATTATTTTATAAATATTACTCTTGATGAATTGTCTGATTGTGATTATTGTGGCGCCTCTATAAAGAGAATATTCCAAGAATCGTGAAAAAATACAGCATTCTGTGCCACATTTAATCAGACTCGATTAGTTGTGTGGTGTTTGTTTGTTTCAGAACGTGACGAAAGGAGCTCGACACAAGATCGCGCTGAGCATCCAGAAGCTCAGAGAGCGACAGAGCGTCCTCAAGTCTCTGGAAAAGGTGATCAATCAGTCCGTGATCGGGATTCGTTTGTGTTCGTCTCGAGCCGTCTGCTCATCGTAGCTTGTGATGGTGATTTCAGGATATTCTGGAAGGCGGGAACGTTCGGAATGCTTTACAAGAGCTTCAGCAGATCATCATCACGCCAATCAAAGTCTATGCCCCGCCCACTGCAGCCCAGAAGGAGGTGGAGCCTGGAGTCACACCTCCAGAGAAAGCGGCCAATCCCGGTGAAGAGAAGGAGAGCGAGGGCTTCCAGACCCACAATCCTCCAGCGTGTGACGGAGAATCCCCGTCTGCACCCATTGGTGACGGAGACATCGCAGGACAGTTCACGCGTGTGATGGGGAAAGGTACACACACACACACACACACACTTCTTACAGTGCAGATGAAGCTCCTGTGTTGTGTGTGTTGAGGTTCTCTGTGTGTCCAGTGTGTACGCAGCTGCTGGTGTCCAGACCGGACGAGGAGAACATCAGCTGTTACCTGCAGCTCATAGAGAAGTGTCTGACACACGAGGTGAGGCGCGCTTCATTACTGATGCTGAGGTTGTCCGGCAGCGCTCTCATGAGTGTGTGTTTGTCAGGCGTTCACAGAGACGCAGAAGAAGCGGCTGTTGTCATGGAAACAGCAGGTGCTGAAGTTGCTCCGCCTCTTCCCGCGGAAGACCGTGATGGACAGCAGTGTGTACCGGAGAGGGTGCGTGTAGTGTGTATTGTGTATATTATTAATATGTGTATTTGTATTCCCATACATTCTGTTAAATTAATAGGAAATCGTACGATTTTAATAAGAAAACATCACCAACAACAACACATCAATATACACATCAAAACTTATTCAGGGGAAAAACAGTGACTACTCATATGTGCAGCACAAAAGCAGTCATAAGTAGCACAGGTATATTTGTAGCAATAGACAACAATACATTGTATGGGTCACAATTATACATTTCTCTTTTATGCCAAAAATCATTAGGATATTAAATAAAGATCATGTTCCATGAATATATTTTGTAAATATCCTACTGTAAATATATCAAAACTTAATTTTTGATTAGTAATATGCATTGCTAAGAACTTCATCTGAACAACTTTAAAGATGATTTTCTCAATATTTAGATTTTTTTGCTCCCTCAGATTCCAGATTTTCAAATAGTTGTATCTCAGACAAATATTGTCCTCCTAACAAACCACACATCAATGGAGAGATTATTTATTCAGCTTCAGATGATGTGTAAATCTGAATGTGATGTACAGATCAGTGGCTCTGTGTGTCTGCAGGTGGCAGCAGTACGGATCTAACTCTCTGCCCACAGCTGGATCTGTGAGCGCAGGCTTGGGCCGCCGGGGCCAGAGGCCCTTCCAGATGCCCCCCCGAGGAGCTCCTCCAGCTGGACGCATGGGTCTGATGAGCGCCGGCGGACTGACCGGAGCATCGCCCCGACACTCGCTCGCTAACCCCCCCGCCGTCAGCGCACAGGGCCGACAGGTCTCTCTCACACACACACACTCACACACACACACACACACACACACACACACACACACAACACTGCAGGTGTGTTGAGTATCATATCTGATCCATCTGGCGTTTATGGCTCATATAGTCTGATACTGTGAAAATATGGATGAAAAACTGAGCAAGAATATGAATTTGGTTCAGATGCTGATATTTTTATGATGAAATTCTGATGCTTGTAATATACAGTGGTGGCCAAAAATCATTCTCCATATTAAAGAACAGCAGAGTCCACACCACAGCTATAACGATAAACACACAGAGAAATTATTTTTTAAACTTTGACTGAATAAAACACTCTGAACTCTCAGTCAGAGGCGGCTGACCGTGACAGACGGTGGTGTGATGGTGTGTTTCAGAATCTGTGGTTTGGGAATCCTGGAGGCAGTAACAGCATGCCGAGCCAGAGCAGAAGCTCGGTGCAGAGAACTCATTCACTTCCTGTCCACACGTCTCCTCAGACCATGCTCCTGTTCCAGCAGCAAGGTACTTCCTGTTCCTCAGATGCTGCTGTCTGCTCATATAATAGAAATGCATGTAAATATTTTCAAAATATATACTGTATGTGTCTATCTTTATATGTGCATAATAAATATACAGAGTGCATAAACAAAAACTGTTATTTACGGATCCAATTAATTATTGCCCAGTACTAATTAAAATCCATTAAACAACGAATAAAAATAGCAGCATTGTGCATAAATGTTAAAATATATACATTAACAATGACTGACAGATTTTAAATAAACAAAGAAGGTTAAATGAGTTACATTGTTACATGTTTACATAATAGCAGTTATATGAATATACGTTTATATAAGTTTTATTAAAGGATCAACCTCACGTTTCAGCCTTTAAACCATAATACTAACCATTCTGAATTCTGCGGTGCAGTGTTTCCACACGCTGCCTCTGTACACTGGACACAAGGCCTGTGAGCGCTCACCCTGTCAGTGGTCACATGATCTTGTTTTCATTCCCAGAATGCCAAGTTCCGGGGACAGATCTGGAGATCAACCCCACGCTGGAGTCTCTGTGCCTCAGCATGACAGAGCATGCCTTAGGAGGTACGGCCAATCACAGCACAGCGTCATCCCGCACCGCCCAATCACAGCGTAGCATCATCCCGGACACCCAATCACAGCGTAGCATCATCCCGGACACCCAATCACAGCGTAGCGTCATCCCGGACACCCAATCACAGCGTAGCGTCATCCCGCACCGCCCAATCACAGCGTAGCGTCATCCCGGACACCCAATCACAGCGTAGCGTCATCCCGCACCGCCCAATCACAGCGTAGCGTCATCCCGGACACCCAATCACAGCGTAGCGTCATCCCGCACCGCCCAATCACAGCGCAGCGTCATCCCGCGCCGCCCAATCACAGCGTAGCGTCATCCCGCGCCACCCAATCACAGCGTAGCGTCATCCCGCGCCACCCAATCACAGCGTAGCGTCATCCCGCCACCGCCCAATCACAGCGCAGCGTCATCCCGCACCGCCCAATCACAGCGCAGCGTCATCCCGCGCCGCCCAATCACAGCGTAGCGTCATCCCGCGCCACCCAATCACAGCGTAGCGTCATCCCGCGCCGCCCAATCACAGCGTAGCGTCATCCCGCACCGCCCAATCACAGCGCAGCGTCATCCCGCACCGCCCAATCACAGCGCAGCGTCATCCCGCACCGCCCAATCACAGCGCAGCGTCATCCCGCACCGCCCAATCACAGCGCAGCGTCATCCCAAGCCGCCAAATGACAGCGCAGCGTCATCCCGCGCAGCGTCATCCCGCGCCACCCAATCACAGCGTACCGTCATCCCGCGCCGCCCAATCACAGCGTAGCGTCATCCCGCGCCGCCCAATCACAGCGTAGCGTCATCCCGCGCCGCCCAATCACAGCGCAGCGTCATCCCGCGCCGCCCAATCACAGCGCAGCGTCATCCCGCACCGCCAAATGACAGCGCAGCGTCATCCCGCGCCACCCAATCACAGCGCAGCGTCATCCAGCGCCACCCAATCACAGCGTAGCGTCATCCCGGACACCCAATCACAGCGTAGCGTCATCCCGGACACCCAATCACAGCGTAGCGTCATCCCGGACACCCAATCACAGCGTAGCGTCATCCCGCGCCACCCAATCACAGCGTAGCGTCATCCCGCGCCGCCCAATCACAGCGCAGCGTCATCCCAAGCCGCCAAATGACAGCGCAGCGTCATCCCAAGCCGCCAAATGACAGCGCAGCGTCATCCCGCACCGCCCAATCACAGCGCAGCGTCATCCGCAACCGCCCAAATGACAGCGCAGCGTCATCCCGCGCCACCCAATCACAGCGTAGCGTCATCCCGCGCCGCCCAATCACAGCGCAGCGTCATCCCAAGCCGCCCAATCACAGCGCAGCGTCATCCAGCGCAGCGTCATTCACAGCGCAGCGTCTCACAACGTAGCGTCATCCCGGACACCCAATCACAGCTCAGCGTCATCCCGCGCCACCCAATCACAGCGTAGCGTCATCCCGGACACCCAATCACAGCGTAGCGTCATCCCGCGCCGCCCAATCAAAGCGTAGCGTCATCCCGGACACCCAATCACAGCGCAGCGTCATCCCGCGCCGCCCAATCACAGCGCAGCGTCATCCCGGACCGCCAATCACAGCGTAGCGTCATCCTCCATCCCGGACAACCGCCCAATCACAGCGCAGCGTCATCCCGCGCCGCCCAATCACAGCGCAGCGTCATCCCGCGCCGCCCAATCACAGCGCAGCGTCATCCCGCGCCGCCCAATCACAGCGTAGCGTCATCCCGGACACCCAATCACAGCGCAGCGTTATCTGCTGTCGTGTTAGTTTATATATACTTAGAAAGTATTATTTATTTAATAATGCTCATTAATATTGAGAAAATATTTTTCTCGCATCAGTGTTTTTGCTGTAGTTGCTGTAAAATTTAAAAGAATTTCACTTTTTTTATTTTATTTAATGAAAAGGGGGCAGATGTAGTACTAACATAGTAAAACATGGTAAAAGCTTTGGAAGTTTTGCTCGTTCACTCATTAATGAGAAGTTACTGATGAGAGATATAGCTTTTTAGTTGGAAAAAATGAAATTGACTGTTTTATAAGCTTGTTTTGCCGAAGTTAATACAGTTTTTTAAAGCATTATTTCCGTTCTCCCTCCGCAGACGGAATGGACAGAACGTCGACTATATGAGAGGACCTGAAAGAACCCTGCGCTCCAGCACACACACGCAAACATCACAGTCACTACAGACCACACACGACTAACTGTGTACACATTCTCTAATATTTTTCTACTTTATTGTACTTAACTAAGTTTATTATAAAGGAAATACAGAAACTATTATAAGGCGGAAGGGAGAGCTGGAGGAACCCTGGTGCTTCTGGTCTGAGCGAGACCTTCCTTATCTGATGGCCGTTACATCACTTCCTGCATGACCTCTCGCCCCCACCTCGGACTTCCTCCTGTGCTTTTCTGCAGGTTTAAAGCGGAGACTTCACGCGTCCCTGTGTTTATCTGTTATGATGCGTTCTTGTTTCTGTCCAGGTACAGAGGTTTCGTAGCACTTATCTGTGAGATGTTTACCAGGCGTCACTACAGCCGCGAGCGTTCCCCGAGTCTGTAAATACACACGTGTAGGAAAACCAGAATATGACCCCAGAGACTTTATCCAAATGATTTTTATACGCAGATCTATGAAGTAAAGACGCGAGATCGAGCTGTGCTCGTCTGTTGCTCCGCCCCTCCGTGACTGACAGGGACGTCCGCCAATGACAGACTCCGCAAAACCCACCAATCAGATTCCATTTCATCGTCGTCCTCTCTTGATTTCCTGCTGTCTTGACGGATTCGACCGATCGCAGCGGCGTGGTGTGTGTTCTGTTTGAATGGTACAGTCTCCTCACGGAGCGTGTGTGTGTGTGTGTGTTTTATACGTCTCTCAGACGCTGCTCTATGTCTAGTAAAACTTTATTGAGTGAAAAACAGGCTTGTTTGTTTTGTTTGTGTAATGATTCGGTCCTCGTCACTGCCGTGTGTCTGTAGAGCTCAGGAACACCCACATCACCCGAAAATCACAACAAGAAATGTTTTTCATAAAGAAAATGAAGCTTGTTTTCTGTGGAAGCTCATTTCTGCCGTAGGATAAAAAAAAAAAGTCATTGCAACTTTTTATCACAATTCTGACTTTTCTCAAATTTGTATCTTTTTTAAAATAAAGATAAAAATCAGATCGGTATATGAACTCAGAATCGCTTGTTATTCTAAATATAAACTCACAATTAATTTTTTATTGTTCTGTAGTGCTTAAAAGCTTCTTCACAGTGATGCCATAGAAGAACCGTTTTTGGTTCCACAAAGAATCGTCTCTTTCTTACCTTTTTATAATCTGAAGAACCTTCTTTCACCACAAAGAAGCGTTTGTGACACAGAAAGGTTCTTCAGATGTTGAAGGTTCTTTATGGAAACATTTAGGCAGAAAATGTTCTTCTGTGCATCGTGGAGCACCTTTATTTTTAAGAGTGTAAAAAAAATCAGAAATCTGAGATATAAACTCGGAATTGCGACGAGAAAAAGTCAGGAATCTTGAGTTTGTATATTGCGATTCAGATTTTTTCCTCAGAATTCCGAGATTATATCACAGTTTTGAGGATAAATGTCAGAACTGTGAGATGTTGAAAGACCTTTTTTTATTTTTTATTCCGTAGTGGGGTGTATTTTAAGTTTATATCTCACTTTTATTCCTCAGAATTGCAAAATATAACGTTAGAATTGTGAGATATAACCTTAAAAAAAAGATAAAAGGTTCCTTGGTAGAAACAGAAATACAGAATCTTTGAAGCTTTGCAGTTCTCTTTTTTTTTTATCCTGTGGCAGAAACAAGCTTCCATGGTTTTCTGAGAAATCATTGATTGTATATCTTCATGACTGTTAAGCACATTCCCCATTACTGTAATGCCAAAAATATTACAATTCAGTTGATCTGCGGCATGATATGCATTTAATTAATTGTGATCTGGGTTTTATGAAAGTGTCCAGACGGGTTATTGTGCTAGTCTGAGTGAGGTGAGTTTGGAGCGGTGA
>NC_056611.1:25294750-25332250 GCF_018340385.1 Cyprinus carpio
CCATATGCTCCGTCCATCCAGATTACACACACACACACACACACACACACACACACACACATTCCTGTGATCCTTCCCTCTATCTCTCGTTTCTTTTTGCATCTCTTTCTTAAAGCTACACAACACACAGCACAACACATGATGGACAAACACGGTTTAATTTTAATCATAATGTGTGTGTGTGTGTGTTTTCATTCAGTGTATAAAAAAAGTCCAGCTCATATTGTATCCTAAAATCGAAAGAAACAACTGAGAATCAGGGAAATAAAGCTTACTTTAGGACCAGCAAGATATTTTACCATTTTAATAACATTCCTTCATTTACTTATTTATTTCTTCTCTCTCTGCATTCTTTTTGGTGTCAAAATATATAACAAAATAGAATGACATATATATATATATATATATGCTCATGATATACTAATATTTATTCCAAAAATTCTATACTAAATCAGCAAAACTGACCTGTCTTGTATTTATGGAAACAAATTATTTATTTATAATTCATTAAAAGTCTCAATACTACAAGACTCTAAAAGCAAACACAATGAAAAGCAGGACATTACAAAGAAAGACAGAATCTCACATCAGAAAAGAGAGCTGCGTTACGAGCCGAGGAAAGCGTCAGAAAGCCCTGAGATTGACCAGAAAACAAACGTCATCTAAACGTCAAGAGAGTCTGTTGTTGTTCAATTCCATGCAGCTCAACACATGATTCATTCTGACATTTCAGAATCACAGTCGTGTAAATGAGAGAAATTTTTCACAGGTTTAGAACAACTGCAGAAGAAACAACCGATCTTTGACCTAATCATCATATCAATTAAGAAAACATATAAAACATAAACAGAACATCTTCAGCTCTAGTGAGCGCTACAGTTCACGTGTCATGTGACTTATAGTGGAATCCCAGCATGCTTTGCTCCTGGAGTCTCTGAGTCTCAGGTTCGTTCTTCGGTTTCAAAAGCAGCTTATCGACAAACATTTGGGATTCTGAACGTGGAAACATCATCTAGCCTAATGATACTCCTCCTAGAACAACAAGACTTTAGCAGTTCAGGTGATGATGATTGTCCTCTAACCGTGTTGAGCTGTTCATTTCTCTATCATCTACCAGCTACACCTCACTCAGTGTTATTCATAAATAATCAAGACAGACAGTGAGAAACATCTCCATCTACACTGCACCATCAGCTGTACGTTTATCCATGTCGTCCAAATGGTTCAGAATATGGGCATTATGTGATCCACATTCATGAAAATAAAGGTTCTTCATCAATGGCTTCATGAAGAACCATCAGCATCCACGGAACCTTTCCATTCAACAAAAGGAAAAAGCAGCTGGAAAAAAACAGTATGTTTTCACAGTGATCCCATAAAAGAACCCTTCAGTGATCAGTTCTTAAAAGAACCAAGGTTTTCTTCCTTTTTCTAAAAGCTAAAGAAACCACTATAAAGAACATTTAGCGGTTCCACGGATGTTAAAGGTTCTTCTTGGAACCATCAGTGCCAATAAAGAACATTTATTTCTAAGATTGTAGAATGTTGAAGCTCTAATGATTTCTACTGCAAATACCATTATAAACTTAACAAACCATTAGCTGTTAACCATTAAAAACATTACATTTTGGCATCTGTGGTTCCATGAAGAGCCTTTAACATCCATGGAATCCATAGAAAGGCTTTTTGGGGAACCAAAAATTGTTTTTTTTTGTATTCAATCAATGTAAATAAAATTTTTTTTGTTTATTTTTTTTTGTGAGTAGTGAGTTTTGGGCCAAATTCCATAAGTATTCAGTTTGTTTAACACACCACTAATACAAGGATACAAATTACCAGTAGGGGACCATTACAGCATCCATTAAAACCAATACAGTTCCCATTAAAACCATTACAAGTTATATAAGTGTTGGGGAAAGTTACTTTTAAAAGTAATGCAGTACAGTATTGCATTACTCCATGAAAAAAGTAACTGATTGCGTTACTTAGCTACTTTTTATGGAAATGCGTTATTTTTGAGTTATTTTTTGTCACTTGGGCTGGGCTTGCTTATTTGTTTATAATAACAAGAAACACAAAAGTTATATTTTTGCCAACTCTAAAGGCCCTTTCATACCAAACGTGATACTAATAAGCCTCAGGCTGATGGAAAACAAAGTATCTCTTATTTGAAAAAGTAACTTCATTGTAGATGAAAAAGTAATGCATTAATTTATTAGTTACTTGTGATCTGATTATGTAACTTGCATTACTTGTAATGCGCTATCCCCAACACTGAGGATTTCACTTTTTTTTTTCAACAGATTCTTTACACCTTTCACTCAAAGGTTCTTTGGGGAACCAAAAATGGTCCATTTATGGCATAGCTGCTAAAACTTCTCCACTTTGGAACCTTTTAGAAGTGCAGTGAAGCTTCTTCTAGATGCTCTACAGGACCTGGAACTTCCAGGAGTTCTGGTCTTTGTAGTCCAGACAGTCTGCAGTGTTGAAGTTGAGCTTCCAGGACGCCGTTTGGTCTTTGTAGTCTAAGCAGTCGACCGCGCCAAAGCCCAGCGACGCAGCGGTGTAGCCCTGTGACGAGAGCGAGGCGGGCGACTGGCCGAGTGCTCCGCTCATGGGGCTGAGAGCGCCCCCTGTGGCCGACAGCTGCGGGTGCATGGGGGACAGATACGAGCTGCAGTCCAGCCCGGTGAAGTAGGAGGAGGAGGCGTAGCTCTGCCCGTAGGCCGGGGCCTGGGTGTAGGTCATGGGGTAGGCGCTGGAGCGCTGCAGGCAGGGCGTGCTGGAGACTGACAGCGGATCCTGAAGCGGAGAGACGGAGGCCGGGCTCCAGATAGACACGGTGGCGCTGGTGGAGCTGGAGCTCGGGGCCGGAGGAGGTGGAGGGCTGTAGGGGCCATTGGTGCTGGCGCTGGGCTCGCTGACGCTGGGCTCTCGGGCCGGAGACGACTTCTTCTTTGGTGGCCTGGGTTTGGTCTGACCACTGGTCTGTTGCTGCTGCTGTTGGCGGCATTTCGCGCGACGGTTCTTAAACCACACCTGCAAAACACAGACGGGACATCTGTCAGTATCCCGTTCCAGTCACCAACCGGTGCATGCATGATGTAAGTAAAACTTTATCCCTGCAGCACAAAAGCAGTCATAAGTAGCACAGATGTATTTGTAACAATAGCCAACAATACATTGTATGAGTCACAATTATCCATTTCTCTTTTATGCCAAAAATCATTAGGATATTAAGCAAAGATCATGTTTATTTTTTATAGATGTTTATAGATAATTTTTAAGTTTCCTACCGTAAATATATCAACACTTAATTTTTGATTAGTAATATGTATTGCTAAGAACTTAATTTGAACAACTTTAAAGATGATTTTCTCAATATTTAGATTTTTTTGCTCCCTCAGATTCCAGATTTTCGGCCAAATATTGTTCTATCTTAACAAACCATACATCAATGGAAAGCTTATTTATTCAGCTTTCAGATAATCTCAATTTCAAAAAAAGATTTACCCTTATGAATGGTTTTGTGATCCAGGGTCACATATAGCAGCACCTTTTAAATGTACTTTATAGAAGAGAAATGCACAGAAAAGAATCCATATGTATTAGAAATAAAATAATAAAATAAAATACAACAATAAAATAAATCAAAGAAAGCGCCTAGTGCTGCCATCATTGCTTTGCTTATATAATTTATTTTTCTGATTTATATCAGGGGTTGTACCATAACTTATTAACTAAAGCTAGGAAAAAAATAGAAAAGTAAGAAAATATGGAAAGAAATGTTACTTATAATAAAATAAAATATAAAAAGTTGATCAAAGTTAAAATTTTGATGTACAGAAATAACTAAAACTTAAACTGACAAAAATTAATAAAATCTATATAGACGTATTTAAAGACAACACAAACTACTAAAAATGACAAAATCATACAACAAAATTACTAAAACTTTAACTAAAATTAAAACTAAAGCAGAAATGTAAAAAAAAAATTATAAAATCTAATAAAAATATTAACAAATAGCTTTGTATGACAAATAATATAATATAAAATAATTTGTATAATATAATATAAATCCCCAAAAACCTTTCAGTGAGAACACATTTAATCATCCGAATATTTTCCACTATAGACATACTTCATATAACATTTTAATAATGAGAAGTATATTTTCTATTGTAGACCTTGTCAGATAATTAAATAGCTCTACCCTGAATAATGACTATAAACAACCTTTTGTGCACTGAAAGGTGCTTAGATGCATGATCATCATCATCATCATCATCATCAAGGGTTTGGATGAAGCTAAGCATGTAAACCTGGACCTCCTGCTGTTCTTGAGCAGGCTCTGCTGGACTCACCTGGACTCTGGACTCGGGCAGGTTGATCTTGAGAGCCACCTCTTCTCTCATGAAGATATCCGGGTACCGCGTCTTGGCGAACAGTGCCTCGAGGATGTCGAGTTGCGCGCGCGTGAAGGTGGTTCTCTCGCGCCGCTGCTTCCGCGCAGTGTCTGATCATAAACCACACAAACACAGATAGTCTTTAATGTGGATCCATCCATCCATCCATCCATCTATCCAAAATGGGTTCAAAAATATAATCGTTTATTTGAATTAGTCCACACGTAAAAGCATGGATTTATGTAAATAAGATGTGGCTTTTACTTCCATAATAAACCTGATATTTAATGACACGTTTGCTTAATTTCTTCAAGTAGTCTTATATCTCTGTGGATTAATAAAGGAATTAATTGATTAACTAATATTCATTAAACGGGAGTCGCGCATTAATGAGCCCAATCAGCCTTATGATATTCATCATGTTTACAAAGAACATTATTTCGCATTTTGCTCATAAACCCTCGTCAAAATAATCCAACTAATAGACTTTTACGAAATGAATCACCATGATTTGAAATGTGCCATTATATGAATATTAATGATGTCAGAATGATGTGTTTGTCGCATTTGAAAACTGATTGAAATTGTCGATGTGAATATTAACTGTGTTTATAGTTCATCATTCTCATTTTCAGATTTGAAAAGCTTAAGTAGATATTTGTTGTTTGACCTAAAATTCGATTTTTAACGAAAATATAATGTTCGTTATATAGGCCTTATCTACAAACATAATATTTTTCGATTACTAAATTTACTCGTGATAGAATTAAATATCTTTAATAAATGGTCTGAGCAATTAACAAAATATTTTTTTCTCTTTCGAAGTAAGGAAAGGGAGTGTAAATCATATAAACATGACATAAATAACATACAATAAATAACTCCTAGCTAAATAACGTAATAATATTAATAAAACAAAACAAAAGAGCAGCAGATTTTGGTTTTATATTTATATTAAAAGTGCATTTATACTTATGCATTTATTTATAAATATTTATTTGTCAGAACTGTTTGCGCTTTTCTAAATTCCAGGGCGTTGCTTAAACTAATAAACAAAATAATATGTGTCCCTGCAGCACAGAAGCAGTCATAAGTAGCGCAGGTATATTTGTAGCAATAGCCAACAATACATTGTATGGGTCACAATTATACATTTTTCTTTTATGCCAAAAATCATTAGGATATTAAGATAAGATAATGTTCCATGAAGATATTTAGTAAATTTCCTACCGTAAATATATCAAAACTTAATTTTTGATTAGTAATATGCATTGCTAAGAAACTTCATTTGAACAACTTTAAAAAGATAATTTCTCAATATTTAGATTTTTTTGCTCCCTCAGATTCCAGATTTTCAAATAGTTGTATCTCAGACAAATATTGTCCTCCTAACAAACCACACATCAATGGAGAGATTATTTATTCTGATGATGTATAAACCTCAGTTTCATAAAATTGACCCTTATGACTGGTTTTGTGCTCCAGCGTCACATATTAATAATAAAGATAAGCTGATCATCACCTTTACGCGCAGTTTAACGCGTTAAATATGACACCTGGAGTGTAACTGGTGATTAATTGGCTGTGATGATGAGATTGTCGGGTTCGGTCAGTACTCACTGGGGTAGTGCAGGAGATCCATCCCGGTACCGGACAGAGTCAAGCCGTTCACGGAGTAATGAGGCTGCTTCATGTAGGACATCATGTCTATAAACTCTCTCTCTCTCTCTCTCGCTCGCTCGCTCTCTCTCTCCTCTCTCTCTCTCCCTCGCTCTCTCCTTCTGTCAGTCTGTAATGGATCTTTAGTTTGGCGCTGATCGTCTATTAGTTTAAAATATTCTGTTTTCTTGTGTTTGTCTCTCAGATGCTGGAACTCTCTCTCTCTCGCTCTCGCTCTCTCTCTCTCTCTCTCTCTCTCTCTCTCTCTCTCTCTCTCTCTCTCTCTCTCTCTCTCTCTCTGAGAGCTCGGTTTGTCCGGTGTTCACCGTGTGACAGTGAGATGAAGTGAGGAGGAGGAGGCGGCTAATTAGAGACGGACAAGACCTACACAAACCCCTCCCTCCCTCCATCCCTCTCTCTCTCTCTCTCTCTCTCTCTCTCTTTCGCTCTCTCAGATTCAAGAAGTTATATTGTGACCCTGGAGCACAAAACCAGTCATAAGGGTCAATTGTATGAAACTGTGATTTCTACATCATCTGAAAGCTGAATAAATAATCTCTCCATTGATGTATGGTTTGTTAGGAGGACAATATTTGTCTGAGATACAACTATTTGAAAATCTGGAATCTGAGGGAGCAAAAAAAATCTAAATATTGAGAAAATCATCTTTAAAGTTGTTCAAATGAAGTTCTTAGCAATGCATATTACTAATCAAAAATTAAGTTTTGATATATTTACGGTAGGAAATGTACAAAACATCTTCATGGAACATGATCTTATCTTAATATCCTAATGATTTTTGGCATAAAAGAGAAATGTATAATTGTGACCCACACAATGTATTGTTGTCTATTGCTACAAATATACCTGTGCTACTTATGGCTGGAACGTATGGAACATTTTTCCACATTTTTTGTGAAATGAATATATCACATGCATGTTAAAAGTTCTTCGCGGAATCATAGATGCCAATAAAGAACCTTTTCTTTTAAACATGATAAACATTTTGTAAAGAAATGTAAATGTTCTCCATGAATACGTACAGCAGAAAAATCTTAAGAGCTTTTTCCCACTAAAAGAACGTTTTCCTTTTTCTTTTTTACATGGATGTTAAAGGTTCTTCGCGGAGCCATCAAGGCCAAATAAAGAATCTTAATTTAAAGAGCTTTTCGCGATTTACTGATTGCGTTCATTTCAGTGATCTAGGCCTTTTCTTTTCTGCCGTGCATGAAACATTAGCTTAAATTAGGAAAAACCTAACGATTTGGACTCAGATTTGGCACAGAGGTTCATTCAGTGTAAAAGAGAAATAAAAGTCCAAATAAATAGGAAATGAGTGCGTACATCATCACAAATCGAGTCTAATCGATGATATGCCCGTGTTTTATGCTGTAAACTAAAGCAACTTTTGAATTTCAGAGCTCACACAGATTACACGTCACAAAAACACATTTCATAATTTGACATCGCTGCAGAATGCTGGAATAATTGGAGTGTGTGTGTGTGTGTGTGTGTGTGTGTGTGTGTGTGTGTGTGTGTGTGTGTGTGTGTGTGTGTGTGTGTGGAGACAGGCTTCGTGCGTCCAAACGGGATTAAAGAAACAAAAGGACCCAGTGTTCCTTAAATCCCACAAATATCCAGCCTCTCTTTCCGGGACTCTCTGTATTAAAAACACAGTTTATTTATAATAAATCATCTGTGTCTTTTGTGATTTTTATTTTTACTTTAGACCTCGAGTTCAGTCACACAATGCACGGACACGATATTTTCCGTGATAAATTAGTTTTGCGTTTATTAATTAGAAACATTAATATGTAGGCTGAACAGTGATTGGAAATTATAGGAAATAATTTGGAGTTCATTTGTTTGCAGTTGCTAATGAGAAATATTAATGATTGGAAATAATTTTTGAAAGAAGGTGCACACTTATCTTGTAATTCAAATAATGAAAACATTTGTCCTTTTTGTTGTTTTTATTGTGGTTTTACATCTTCTTAGAAAAACTATTGAGAATAATTGAATTTCATCGATCTCGAGTGTTCTTTAATACAGACGTTTGGTTCATCGTTCGTCTTCCGTTTCTCTCTGTAGTGTTTTATAGTTTTCCCCGCTGTGTGTCAGCTGGAGAGTGATTCTGGAGTCATATCTCTGAGCTGTGTGACAGTAGTATTGTAGTATGATTGTGAGGATGTAAATGAGCGCGTGTAAAGCGGATTCTGCGCTTGTTAATTGAATCGGATTTCTTCTAGTTTCAAATCCACAGAAACTCTATAAGGGGTTTATCTGCAGATATAAAGAGACACAGACAGTATCTGTTCAGACCTTTCATATCTCTCATATCTGTTTCAGATGTTCACCTGCAGCGGCAGGCCGCGTCTCGAGCCGGCGGATACACGAGAACATCTTCATCTTCATCATCATCATCATTATCATCACAGGCAGAATTGGGATTCAGGATTCTCATCGTGTCTGCTGGGAAGTTGGTGAGTCGAAACTTTACATTTGTGGGGAAACATCCCGATACGCGCACGCGCACGCACGCACGCACGCGTTCACAGACACCTGTTCACTGCTTCAGTGAATATAGACTATGTATATCTTGCATTATAATATTGCATTAATTGAGTAAACTATTCACAGTGAGATATCAGCACTTTCTGAAAACTTCTCCATTTTAATCTAATATTTAATCCTCTCTTTAGAAATTCAAAAAGTAAAAACTTTTTTTTACATAAAATAATTTGATGCATGTAAATATTTAAATGTATTTAAATTTATTTATGTTAATGTACTATTATTTACATATTTTAACCAATGTAAGTATATGTTTAGCCTATAAAAAAGACAAAAACAAATAGATTTGGTCAAATTCTTGACAAAGTCTATTGTTTTATTTGATTTAAGATGCTTTCTGGAAGTAGCACAATATTCATTGTTTTAATGTAATTAAAAGAGTCACTTGTGTTAGAGACCGTCTATTCTATGGTTTGTTGTTTTGGAATTTTTATTTTCTTCTGCTGGTGTGGCACTAGGACCCAGCGCTGACTGAAATTAAGGACATGACCACCACATAAGAAGATTACAGTGTTTAATCTGCAGGGCCTAAACACACACACACACACACACACACACACGCGCGCGCACACACATACACACACAAACTCACACACAGACACACACTAACACACACAAAAACTCACACACAAACTCACACTCACACACACACACACACACACACACACACACACACACACACACACACACACACACACACACACACACACACACACACATACACACACACATACACACACACACTACCACACACACACACACACACACACACACACACACATACACACACACTCACACTCACACACACACACACACACACACACACACACACACACACACACACACATACACACACACACACACACACACACACACACACACACACACACACACACACACACACACACACACACACACACACACACACACACACACACACACACACACACACACACACACACACACCTTGTACTGAGTTGTACGGTCACACATGTATCTGCTGCTGCTGTGGTTCATGTGTAGATCTCTGGTTTTAGGTGTTGTATTTGTCAGTTCTGATCATGGTCTGAAGTTGTAAGTCTAATAGCTCTGTATGATGACTCTGTATAGTGTGAGTGTGTGAAAGACTCTTTCACGTCTCGTATTGAGGTTTTGGAGCGCTGTGAACTCAGTCCTGGTGTTTTCTGTAGAATCTGGTCAAGGCCTCTAAAACAGAGCGAGAAAGCCCCTGTAGATCTGACTGGAGCTACACTCTCACCACATCAGTAAAGCTGCTCAAAACTAGAGCGTACTTTGATCTCAGACTCTTCAGGCCTGTTCTCGTCACATAGAAGAACTCCAGCGCTCTCCTCTCTCAAACAGCAGAGCATGGCGCTAGCGACACTAAGGTCCTGGGATCAGTTCCCAGGGAATGCATGATGATATTCCCAGCTAACAGGAAACATTCTCAGAGTGCTCTAACAAGGTTCTCTCAAACTTCTTAGTAAAATTCTTACAGTAACATTAATAGAACGTTCATTCAGAGTTATCTGGTCTTTAATAATGTCCTCAAAATGAGCGCTCAAAAACATTACTCATACATCATTTTTATTCCTTAAACATTTTAGTTGGACATTCGTTTTTTTTTTTGAAATGTTACACTTGTTTCAGAATGTTCAAAAGTTACATTCCCATAATGAAACATTAAAAAAAGGAAACATTTTGAACATTCAGTGAACATTCAGAAATAGCATTTTCTAATATTTTTGTTAGCTGTGTAAACCTTGACTGTAATGCAATTTGGATAAAAGCACCTGCTCATGCATCAATGTAAATGTGTCTGAGAGATTAATACAGCATGCATTTGGTAGATGCTTTTATCCAAAGTAACCCTCATTGCATTCAGCGTTTACATTTGATCAGTTCATGCATAGCCTGGGAATCGAACCCATGGCCTTGTGTTGCGAGCGTAATGTTTGAGCTGCAGGAACGCTCTCTCAACATGTTCAAACATCATCTGTGTAAATCTGCTCTCTCTAACACCCTATCATTGGTATTTACAGCACTGGATACACACGCATAACACACACACATACACACACAGTTCAGCCGATTTGTCATAATATGCTTTATCTGAAAAGTAAGTATCTTACCTCGGGATAAAGAGGGGAAAGAGGCATTTGTAGTGAGATTGTGAGCAGAGGACGCGACAGAGACAGACAGCAGGAGTGAAACTGGACGAGAAATACACGTTTGTGTGAGGAGTTTGTGTTTTGGTGCACAGAAGAACCTGTGAAGAAGCAGACAGACAGAGACACACAGGTACATGTGAGAGAGACGGATGGATGGATGGATGGATGAAGTGAAGGAAAGGGCCGGAGGAAGAGGGTGGGCGGGGCTTATTCACCTCAGTTTGACTGTCTAAAACTTAACGCTTTCTGATTGTTTATTAGTTGATACACCTGGATGTGACAGAGATCCAGTCCAGTGCGATGTTGAGTTTTCAGAGCTGCTGAATTAGTTTTCAGTGAACTGCAGAACTAAAGTTGTGGTTAGATCCTGATCCTGACTAGTGTAGGATTACAGATTCAATTAACATGTCAACTTAAAGAATCTTTACACATTTCTCAATACTTGGATCACTTTGTAACTCTGTAACATTTTATTTTTGATTGATTGTGAACAACAGATATTCTACAAACTATAAGTAACTTTGTAACTACATGTCAACTTATCTGACTAACTCTAACCCGCAAAGTTACTTATAGCTAGTCAAAGACTGAAAATAAATTTGCTCAGAAATTGCTAGTGAATTTCACAATTAATTACAAAGAAATGGCAGGTAATGCATTGAATTAAATGTGAAATTGTTAAGTGGAAAGACTGAAATGGTAAATTACAGCACAACATAGTAGTAGTAGAAGTAGTATTTCATTGTTCAGATTGGTAATATATTTGACGCAGGTATTACTGTAGGAACAGATCAGAGGTGTGTGTTATTGAGTTTTGTATGAAGGTGATCAGGATTGTAAAGAGCATGTAAACAGTCTGTAGGTTCAGTGAGAAAAGAGTTCATGTCATTTGAAAGATGTCTTCACTGAATGTGTTTTGTGTCGAAGCGATGATGAACGATCCAGTTTATCCACACAGACACTGTTAGGAGAGTTTAATAATCTGACCTGAGTGTTGAGAAATGGAGATTGTTATTGGCACTTCTCTTTTCTAAATCTTACATGCATCTAAAATGACAGTTTTTATAACAGAAACTTGTAGTCACGAGAATGAAGTCATTTGGTGATTGTTTTGAAGACATTCATAGATGAGCTGATGAAGAGACATATGAGACATCTGGACTCAGACAGACTGATAATCCACAGCAGACAGCAGGTGTGTGTGTGTGTGTGTGTGTGTGTGTGTGTTTGTGTGTGTGCGTGTGTGTGTGCGTGTGTGTGTGCGTGTGTGTGTGTGTGAGTGTCACAGTGTGTGTGTGTGTGTGTGTGTGTGTGTGTGTGTGTGTTTGTGTGTGTGCGTGTGTGTGTGCGTGTGTGCGTGTGTGTGTGTGTGTGTGTGTGTGTGTGAGTGTCACAGTGTGTGTGTGTGTGTGTGTGTGTGTGTGTGTGTGTGTGTGTGTGGAGTCAAAATAACAAAAATAAATAAATAATAAATAATTAAAAATAAATAAATGAATGTACTGTATTATAGGTCATTAATGTTAGTTATTTCAAATTTTGTATTTTTAGGGGACTGATTATATTTAGGGTAGTATATTATATTTATGGAACAGTTATGATCCATTAGTTTCCTGTTTTAGCACAGACCTGAAAATGACATTTCCAGCTTAAGCTGTGGTAAATCTTGAATGCTTTAGAGCGCAGACTTTGTATGCTCTCTTTTTAAAGAAGACACTTGGTAGATTATCAGTGAAGGAAAAATAGTAAAAAAAAAAAGTTCTAGAAGTTTGTTCATTATTATGAAAATGCAAAAAAATACTATTTTTAATACTGCTTTAAATGCAGTGCAGGTTTTACTGTAAAACTGTGAGAAAATGAAAGCAAGATATGTTCCACATTTGAGGTTGACGTATTAAAAAATTAGCTCTCAGTAAGATTTAGTTTGGGTGCAGTACCAAATGTTTCCACTAAATTTGTTTCCCATTTATTTCACATAATAGTACAAGTGGGGCTATTTTTGTATTTTTATTTATTTATTTATTTATTTATTTATGTTCACATGGCAAGTGTGAAAACCTTTACCAAGTTTCATACCATTCCAGTGAACTAAAATTAAAAAATATATATTTTGGTCAAAATGACTGCTGTTTGAAGTTCATTTGGGGTTCACTTCAGTGATTTGAGGAGGTTTATGTGATTCTGCGTAATGTTAATCATAGGAAATGTCCCAACCTGAACTCACTCTGATTGTGTTGAACTGTGAGCGTGCAGTGAAGTAATGAATCACTGTTTGTGATGTTGGGCAACAGGAAGTGAGGTAAATGCTAACAAAGATTTGTTGTTCTGTGAGTCTGCTTAAAGCAGATATGGAGTCTCATTCACACAGAATGATTAATAAGCTCAGGTTCAATTGTGTTAATTGTGCATGCCTCACACACACACACACACACACACACACACACACTTGAGCCATGTGTCTCAGCATAAGCCTTCATGCATGAGCGCACAACACATTCTGTTTGTGCTTTGGTACATTGTGTGTGTGTAAGAGAGAGAGAGAGAGCTGGTGCTGATGGGGTCAGGGGTCGGGTGGTGGTACAGTGGTAATAGAGGGACGCGTGCGTGTGTGTGTGTGTGTGTCCAGATGGCATCGGCTGATGGAGAGAATGGCAGTAATGCAGCAAGTGGAACAGTAGCACTAATCCACCTCCATCCTGCACGTGCCACGCACACACACACACACACACACGCATGCAAACACACACGCAAACACACACACACGCACACACACTGACGACTGTGAACCTCCACTTCGGCTCTGGGCCCCTTGTGACTCTACTTATACCACAAACAAACCAATGATTTACAGTTATTTTTAAAATATATTTGTTTTTACATTATTCTATTTAATTATTTGTGGTATTGGTGGACAATGCAAATGTTGTTTACGCATTATATAACTCATATATGGTATTTTCTATAAATAGTGCACTAATCCCAGTGGTCTGTTGCTTCACAGAGAACTGCTGGATAAACTGTGATATAACACACAACTAACCTAGAGTGAAACAACAGCTCATGCTCAATATTGTTCAAACAATGATGAATAATGTTTATTCATGTACTGTACATACAGTAAAACAGTGAAATATTATTACAGATAAAAACAGCTGTTTTCTGTGTGAATATCTGTTAAAGTGTAATGTATTTCTGTGATGCACAGGTGTATTTTCAGCATCATTACTCCAGTCTTCAGTGTCACATGATCTTCAGAAATCATTCTTATATGATGATTTGCTGCTCAAGAAACATTTCTGATTATTATCAATGTTGAACACAGTTGTGCTGCACAATATTTTTGTGGAAACCGTCATACCTTTTATTTTTCAGGATTCACAGATGAACAGAAAGTTCAAAAGAACAGCATTTATTTGAAATGGAAATCTGACGCTGATTTCTTTAGTGTTTCAGGAACATTAGAGTAAAAAAGTCATAAAGTCTGAAGTAGCTGCAGTGACTAGATGTAATCTCAAAGGGATTTGGAGTCATTCTCTTATTTTATACGGTTGTCTGTGAATACAATGATGCTCAAACTGATGCTTGGTTCATGATCACACAAGGTGCTGGACTGATTTGAACTCCTGACCACACACACACACACACACACACACACACGGTCTCACAATGGTTCTCTGATTCTCAATTGGTGCTGTAATCCTGAGGAATGTCTCTAATTAGGAAATACTGCAGTTCAGATTCTTACCAGCCTGTTCCTGCACAACACACACACACACACACACACACACACACACGCACGCACGCAAAAACACACACTCACACACAAACTCACACACTCAATCACACACTCACTTACTCACACACTCACTCACACACACACACACACACACTCACGCATGCATGCACACACACACACTCACGCAAAAACACACACACACACACACACACACACACACACACACACACACACACACACACACACACACACACACACACAGACACACAGGTGAAGGTTCATGTAGATCTCCAGTGTGTGAAGGGTTGGGAGTGTGTGTGTGTGTGTGAGAGTTATTGAGGGTGACAGCAGGTCTGAGTCTTAGTGTTCATGCATCACTCCTGCAGCCTGTTTTAGCCTCTCTAATCTGGATTACCGTCAGCAGTGTGTCAGCAGCACACACACACACACACACACACAGCTGAACCAGCACAGCCTGGCACAGAGAGAAACATTCGAGATGAGACATTCATGACATATTTCCAAACTTCTGCAGAATCTGATCTGATCTATAAAAAAAACATGAACTAAATCAGACCAGTTTAAATACATCAGTCAATAAAATGAACACTACAGAACATTCATTAGACACTACAGAGAAAATGGAGAACACAGAATCTAGAACATTACAAAAAAAGTATATTGTATTGAGTAAACAATTTTGTAATTCTGTAAAAAAGTATAGTAATAACAACTGAGTAATGTGAATATATTGTATCGGCCTACTATATGTACTGCAATAATAGTATTGTGTCAGCATATTGAATAGCATATTTAATATTGAATAGTACTGAATGTTTGTATATATTCAGCACTTGGATTCTGCAAAAATACTGCAGTCCAACAAAGGCCAGAAAGCACGTTACAGTACACTCAAATACTGTAAGTTGTGCAATTGTAAAATCAGGGTCAATGAAAAAATTAATTCTGTCTCAGCATCATGGGTTTGTACTTGAGTCCGGCCTGAAGACTTTGTCCACATCACAAATGTTGTCTTTTTTGCTAGACAAAGAGAAAAAAAACCTGTGGTCTGACAGATCCAGCCTTGATAACACTCTCTAAACCTTACTCTTTCTTTCCTCTTCCTCCACTTCTTACATGTACTCTTCCTCCTCTCCTTCTCAGATTGTTTCCATCTATTGTTTGTATCATCATTCAGTCACCTGTACCACTTGTGCTCTCTGAACAGGCTCATATTTTGCACAGTTGGTTTGATCACATCATCAGAAACAAGTGTGAACAATTCTGAATCTTTGCATGTAAACGATGACACCTGTGCTTTAGTTGTGTTTAACTTTTGCCGCTTGTGTTATCATTTTGCAGCACAAATGCATCACAGTGTGATAAGTGTTTAAGTGAATGGCAATGTGTTTAGAGTTTTGCAAAAAGAGTGTATGAGATTTGCAAACAGAGCCTAACTGCCTGAACATGTTTAAGGTTTTGCAGAACGAGTGCTTTATTCGACAAACTGGTTTAAGCTAGTGAGAATTTGGTTCAGAGATTGGGGTTTAGTCTTTTAGCAATTCAGAAAAACTGTAAATTAGCTGGTGTTTGGGTGATTTTTAGTGAATGTATCAAGTCAGTTCTAATCACATTACAGTTTTTTACAAACGCTAGGACACATTTCTCAATACTTAGGTCACTTTTGCAGAACTCTTCACAAAGTGAGCACAACAGAAGTCTATGTGGGCTAAACTGAGGATCAATTATCATTGCTTTGGCACAAAATGCATTCAATGACTACATCTCTCAAATTTCATGAATTCTTTTCTCACTTAGACACAACAACTGCCAAAACTCTTTATACGTACAGGCCAATTTGCACATGCTTACATACTGTTTCCAAAACTGTTAAACTGATGTTCAAAACAATAACATAATACAAAACTGAATAAGACAGCAATTTGCTACATTTCTACAGTAATATTTTAATGAAATATATTTTAAATCTTAAAATTAAATACTATAAAAACAATTGGACAATTGGACCAGCCACAGCTGATTCTCATTGTAGATGAACATCTACACAGGTGTTACTCTTTCAATTTCATTACAAAAGGAGACAAATGCTGAATAGTTTTGTATTGTGATGTAAAAATGTCTGATTCATTCCAGTAACATATATTACAGTGAATTATATACAGAGATGTGTCCTTGTTTTACACAAGAAAACACTGTATAATGCTACATGTTGTAAGTGTTTTTTAGGTCATTGTTTTGTGGGTGACAAAGTGTGTTTGTCGGCTGTCAATCTTTTCTAGTGTTCTGGAAGAATGAGTTGATTTGAGACCTGAATAAAGTGTTTTGGTAGTTGTAGTGCATTTTGAATATGAAATTAACTGCTTTGCCAAGCTGAAAGTTGGTTAGGAGAACTGTGTGAAGAGTTTTGCAAAAGTGACCTAAGTATTGAGAAATGTGTCCTAGCGTCTGTAAAAAACTGTAACTAGCAACACTAACCAAAAACAAACATAAAAATGACTCACTTCATCTTCAACACTGTATGTACTGGTTTAGCATTTCAAATCCAACAAACTAAAAAAAAATTATTTTAAGTTATAAACAAATATTACTGAAGTACATTTTATAAGAAGATGCTATTTCAGTCTTTCTACTTCTAAATTTTATGTTGCATTCAATGTTGTTCAACTTGCCGGTTTCTTTGTGAAATTTGTGAAACAGTTTCTGTGTGAAAATTGTTTCAAAGTAAATTCTACATCTGTTTTTAGTGAGATTGCACAGTGTATTCATAATACGTGACACATGGCTTGATATAATGAATGACATTCAGACATTTGTAAGTGTGATTGAAGTAAACAGATATTTTCAAAGCTGCTGTTTGTGTTTTCTTTTGACCATCATAACATATTTGATGTGCCGTTTCTCTGTGTTTCAGGGTTCTTTACAGTGGATTCTAGATGTTTCTTCTTCAATGCTGCCCAGACTCTTCTAGTGTTTGATACAAGGATGTTTTCAGGGTATTTTTCCAATTATATGTGACTAACAACTCACCAGAACTAAGGATTCTCCTCTTCGAGGCAAAGCAGGTGAATAGGGAAAAAAACACACACACACACACATAACCATACTTCCCCAGTTGATTGACATTAAGAATTGCAAAAATAATTTGTATACAATATTTTTGTTTAAATATTGTTGTTTTTAAATGCTGATGCCCCGATTATCCAAAATATGAATCTAAACACTGGATAAAGCCATGTTCAAAATTCTTGTTGGATTTTGTTGACATATTCGAAGTAAAGATTTTTACAGAAGGTATTTGGATTTTTCTTTGTATCACTCCATAAATCACAAAATACTGTCAACAGAAAGAAAACAAATACATTTCCGCCATGTTTTTAGGAATGAAATGTTGTATAAATCAGTGTGAATGATATATGAACAAACCCCACAGTAAAAACCTTCAGAATATAGATAGGAATAAAACTCTAAGTTTAGGTGTATGTAAGTGCTGCTGAAGTGGAGAAAAATGTGTATGTAAGTTTTGATGAATTGGTTTAAGATGTGTTTTTATTTATGTATTGTTTTGTAAATTGGTGTGAATGATATATGAACAAACCCCACAGTAAAAACCTTCAGAATATAGAGAGAAATAAAACTCTAAGTTTTGGTGTATGTAAGTGCTGCTGAAGTGGAGAAAAATCTCTTTAAAGAAATGTATTATAAATGAAATCTACAGACGCAAATAGAAAAGTGCAATAAAACTTGTGCATTTTGGATGTTTTCTTTCCAGCAGTCTGAAACAATGCTTTATGAAAATCCAAATAGCCCAAAATCTCAAAACTGACCACTGCAATGCATAGTGTCTTGCCTTAATAATGTGTAAATATTTGGTGTAAAAAATAAATAAATAAATAAAGATCTGATCTAATGATTTTCTTGTTTAAAATACCTTTTTTAAGAGTTGCAACAATTAAAAACATTAAAGTCCATGTAATAGTATGATTAATCTTATATCCAAATTAAACAATTTTAATTTCATATTTGGTTGTAACATATTACAAGTTACATATCATTTGTTATCTGAAAATATAGTAATTATCCCCTGTAAAACATAAATCCAAACCAATCTTAGTTCAACCAATGTTTAAAAATGATGTTAGAAATGGAACAATTTATATGCGTTTATATTCTGATCAGCAAATATATGTCATATGTACATGTGGCTCTTTGTCAGTGCAGTTGGATCAGAACACAACTGAACCTGAAGTTCAAATAGAGCCATGATGGTTTATAATAGACGCATCACTGCCAGAGTAAATCTGAGACTTTATCTGTCCACTGTAACCCGCTTTACACTTCCGTGAACTCTAAAAAACCTGTGACTTGAACTGAGACTCACCGTCAGACATCCACTCGATCTAAACATGGAGGAGAACTTCTGCATCTCAACAGGGTTCTGCTCGATTCTCAAATGAACTGAAAATTACATTTAAATTACAATTCAATTATGCAATTTGAGTTTAATTTGAATTGAGGCAGCAATTCGGCAACATTAACGTAACAAAATAGAATTAAAATTGACTGAAGTTCAAAGACATACATATAACTGTCTTTTTATATAAAAACTAAATTGGAATGTGTATTTGACAAAACCTTGATTTAAAATTTAGATTTTTAATACGATTGGATAGGCCTAGATAGATAAATAGATAGGACTTAGAGCTTAAGTGTTAAGAGCAACACAATTTGAAGGCAGTAGTTTTTTTTTAAATATAATTTGTTAATATATATTTGTTAATGTAAATAGTTAATTGTAGTCATTAAAACAAAATAAAAACTTATTTCATGTCTTCTGATTTTTTTCTGGTATATCTGTGCGAGTTGTAATGGTTTATACGTTAAAACACTTATTAATTATAAGATGAACATGCAACATAATCAACATAGACAATATATGGTCACATACTGTAAATAGTAGACAGTGTACAGTGTGTTTTATGATGTGAAAAAACGAAAAAAGTGAAAAAAAGTATGCATTATTCCATGCTGGACAAACAGTGTGTGATTGTGTGCTTTTCCTGCACTGCCTCCTGCTGGTCATGATGCAGCATCTCCGTTCTGCTCTTTCTGATCTTCACAATCAGATTCAGCTGCACATCTTTAATATCTGATCAATCTGTTGCTGTAGAAGATTCCCACAGACATCAGAGAGACGGACACAAAGTTACTGGCTGAATCCAGAAGCTTCAGTGAAGCAGCTGAAGCTTTGTTCTCTCCTGCAGCAGGTCAAGAGAATCTCAGGAGTTCAAAGATCTTTATCATCATGAGCGTCAGGAGTTTCTGTGCTCTGCTGCATTATTGTACAGGAAGTACAGTCAGGCTGCACAGACGTCACACGCTGATGCACTGCAGCACTGAGCATGTTCAACACACACACACACACACACGCACACACACATGCACACACACACTCTCTCTCTCTCTCTCTCTCTCTCTCTCTCTCTCTCTCTCTCTCTCTCTCTCACACACACACACACACACACACATTTGTTTTTGTGAATTGTGGGGACTTTCCATAGACTTCTATTACTTTTATACTGAGCAAACAATATTTTCTATCCTCTAACCCTAAACCTACCCCTCACAGAAAACCTGTTTGCATTCTTACACTTTCACATAAACATAATTTACTATTTTTCTCCCTTGGAATGTAAAAAAAAAATAAGGTTTTACTATTCTTGTGGGGACAAGAAACACACACACACACACACACTTGTTTGCATTCTTAGGGTTTGGGGGGGGGGGGGGGGGGGGGGGGGGGGGGGGGGGGGGGGGGGGGGGGGGGGGGGGGGGGGGGGGGGGGGGGGGGGGGGGGGGGGGGGGGGGGGAGGGGGGGGGGGGGGGGGGGGGGGGGGGGGGGGGGGGGGGGGGGGGGGGGGGGGGGGTGGGGGGGGGGGGGGGGGGGGGGGGGGGGGGGGGGGGGGGGGGGGGGGGGGGGGGGGGGGGGGGGAGGGGGGGGGGGGGGGGGGGGGGGGGGGGGGGGGGGGGGGGGGGGGGGGGGGGGGGGGGGGGGGGGGGGGGGGGGGGGGGGGGGGGGGGGGGGGGGGGGGGGGGGGGGGGGGGGGGGGGGGGGGGGGGGGGGGGGGGGGGGGGGGGGGGGGGGGGGGGGGGGGGGGGGGGGGGGGGGGGGGGGGGGGGGGGGGGGGGGGGGGGGGGGGGGGGGGGGGGGGGGGGGGGGGGGGGGGGGGGGGGGGGGGGGGGGGGGGGGGGGGGGGGGGGGGGGGGGGGGGGGGGGGGGGGGGGGGGGGGGGGGGGGGGAACACACACACACACTCTCTCTCTTTCTTTCTCTCTATGTTGTTTTATTCTCACATACAAAATAAGTATTCTAAACTAAGATACTTTCACACTTGGGTTTTATGTTGTCTCTCTCTCTCTCTCTCTCTCTCTCTCTCTCTCTCTCTCTCTCTCTCTCACACACACACACACACACACACACCCTAAACAGGAAATAAAGCGAGATGTAAATGAGGTGAGACAGAGGAAGAGGTTGTGCATTCTAGAGTGTGAGTGAGTGTGTGTCAGTTTTCCTGCAGCAGTTAGCACACACACACACACACATGATCTGTGCACTGCTGTGTGTGTTTTTGTGATGATGGATGTTCTGGAGATCTCCACACGAAACCCTCAGGATGACTTTGAGATTCTGCTGCGGGTTGGTGGAGGAACGTATGGAGAAGTTTATAAGGTACCTCGCTCTCTTCTCTCACCGCTTCTCTCTTTCTGTTTCTCAGTCTGATTCACCGCTTTTAAAGACAGGGGTTTATAAGAGGTGTGTAGGTATTCAGAGCAAAAGTTATGCTTTTCAGTTCAACTATTTTGTTGCAATAGTTTTGTGTTGTTTCTGGTAATTCTCTCACTTTCTGTGTGACATGAACAACAAACATTCAAGAAACATTCAGTCTGTTGATCACAAATACTTAGTTTGTTTCCTGCCCGTCTCTTTCTCTCTCTCTGTCTGTCTTTCATTTTTAAGGCTGTATTCATCCTCTGCCTAAAAATGAGATGTGTGTGTGTGTACCTGCTTAACCATATTGTGGGACTAATTTGTACCCAGAAGTGAACTAACACCCCAAACCTCCTTTTAGGGATGTTAAACAGTATATAAAAAACAGTTTAATCCCCTTTTAGATAGCTATATAAATGTACACGATTGTACATTGCAAAAAATGATTTAGTTGCTTAGTATCCGTGTCTTATTTTCAAGTCTAAATATATAAACGTTCCTAAATCATGATACATTTACTTGAGAAGCCAAATTACTTCAGATAAGTCTAATTTTCTGAAAAATGTCCCAAAATGAACTGAGTTTGAAACTAAGTGTGTGTTACATGTATGTTACATTCATTGCATTATGCATTCATGCATCCAGAAAAATGCAGAAGTGTTCTGTGAGGGTTTACACTGTAGCATTTATAAATAGATAAACAAAACTGAATGATCCATTTAGAGAGGTGTGTACATGTGTGTGTTTGTAGCCAAACATATTTTAGCGACAAATTAGTTTTTTGTGAGGGTTAGTGTGTGGGTAAGCGTTAGGTTATAACTAGCTTTGTATAAAATATATCTGTGACATAGTTTGGAAAAAGTATGCTATGTCCCCATTTAGAGAGAGTAGTGTGTGTGTGTGTGTGTGTGTGTGTGTGTGTGTGTGTGTGTGTGTGTGTGTGTGTGTGTGGTCGTGGGTCAAAGTGCCACATCCTATGTAATGTCTCAGGCCTGCGAGGCCACATTGAGATTGAACGGTTAGTATTAATCAGCATAAGATCTGCCGGACTCAGAAGTGTGCAGGGCTGATAACAGGAACTGGATGTGATTCCTGTCATTAGAGAGCTGCGGTGTGTTGACCATAATGACCCGAGGCTGATCCCAACTCTCCTTAATAAAAAAAGTAATATATCTAAAATACATTTATTTCATACTAAGTATAGTTCAAATCTATTAACATATTTACTGACAGATAATTAGAGACTTACTGATATAAAAATTATAATGAAACTTTATTTGGTATAAAGTAGTATATCGTACTACTTGTGTGCACAATGCACATTTCTTAATATTAAGTCTAAAATGTGTTTTAATATCACTTTCGAAGAGGACTGTATGATCTTTGTGTAATATCGGTCTTTAAATGCAAAATATTTAAAGTGTAGCTACCTGAAGTGTACCTGCAATAGTTCCACTTTAGCACAATTGCAGTGTATTTTATTAAGTACATATATATGAAAATGTTTTTAGAGTATACTTAGTATGAAATAAATGTATTTCAAATACATTTAGGTATATTTATTTTTCACTAGGGCTAACCCAGCGTCCTGTAGAGAAAGTAATTTACTGTAAAGCGCGGCGTGTCTATGTAGAAGTGTGTGGTTGTGAACGCGCCACATCACTGCTTCCTCTTTCCTCTCAAATGCACCTTTGTGTGTGTCGATGTTTCACCTGTAGAGCTGATAAAGCACTCCGGCATCAGAAAATATATCTACAGAAACATATTTTGAAACATATTTTAGTATACTTATGTGCTGTTGATGTCTGAGAATGATAAAAATGACACTTTATTAAAGATAAGAGTCGCTCACATGCCTTGTGCATACTGCATGCTGAGATTCTAGAATAGTTTACATGCTTTTTTTTAAAAAACACTCACACACATCCAGTGATGTTTGACATTACTAAAGGTGAACCTGCTAAACATTTCTGGAGGGGAAAAATCTGACTTAAAAGAATAGCTCACTGACAAATAGAAGGAATGTGAGTGATGACAGAATGATTTCTTAAAATACAGTTCACTAGTCAATATGAAGTACTGCTCTGATGCTTCTGTGGTACTAGAAGATCAACAACAGCTTATTCACCTCCATTGTGTGTAAAGCAGCATGTTCACATGCGTTAGATTCAGTTCAACCTTTTTTTGTCTGCAAAACTGCATTTTAACAACAGTCATTTACTTCAAATATGTGTCCCTGCAGCACAGAAGCAGTCATCAGTAGCACAGATATATTTGTAGCAATAGACAACAATACATTGTATGAGTCACAATTATACATTTCTCTTTTATGACAAAAATCATTAGGATATTAAGATAAGATCATGTTCCATGAAGATATTTTGTAAATTTCCTACTGTAAATATATCAAAACTTAATTTTTGATTATTAATATGCATTGCTAAGAACTTGATTTGAACAACTTTAAAGATGATTTTCTCAATATTTAGATTTTTTTGCTCCCTCAGATTCCAGATTTTCAAATAGTTGTATCTCAGACAAATATTGTCCTCCTAACAAACCATACATCAATGGAGAGATTCAAATATGTCAAATAATGTCTAATTATATTCAGAATATCAAAATCATCAGTTTGTATTGTGTCTAGTTTATCTATATAATTTCTGTCTTCACTTCTGAAGTGTGTGAATTGAGGGGCTTTAAATTCTAGAAAACCTAAAATATATGAAAATCATATTTTAACTTTTTGTCTCAAGTTGGTCAAGAATTTGAATCTGTTAATGTGTTTTCAAAAGTATCAGCCTTTAACATCAGGACAGATCAGATCTGTTAATCTGTTTCTGACCTAAAGAACCTGTTTGACACCAGCGGCGCTCATGTGAATGCAGGTAACCGGTTGAGCTCGTTCCACAGCAGAAAACTCTCAGTCTGAACACACACACACACACACACACACACACATGACGGAGAAGCGCGGGAAGCAGTGTTTGTGTGAGGTTGGGAGGAGGCGGGGCTGTGGAAGAGCTCCGCCCCCGCAGACAGTTCTGACCCGCCCACACTGGGACACACACACACTATATAAATACACACTCTGTTGGGACACACACAGACACTCATAAATTGCATATAAACACACATTCTAAAGACTTTCAGTTCTCATCCTGAGCTAATGAGATTTTCTGTCACCGAAACCTAACCGTCGTTTTCTTGCATTACTAGAAGAAAAGCTCTTTCTTGCTATTCTGTGGCTTTTGGACATCATGAAATGTAGAAATTATTTTGGTCAAGCTCAGGCAAATAAATTCAAGCATTTATGAAGCAAAATCTATGAAAGAGGAGTCCACCCTCAAAATCAAAGAATAAAACAATGAGAGTTTGATTTAAAAAATGTGCGTTTTGTCTTGGTTCCTTTGTCCATTTATCAATTCAAGCTTATCTGGTAATAAATTATTAATAATATAATTTAACCTCTTTTGTTTTCAGATGCAAAAATATAGAAGATGTTCTATTTACATTTTAAAGTATTTTATAGATATTTCAATATGTTTTTGAAACTGAATTACTAATATTTGTATTTATTTATTTATTTTTATATATTTATTTATTCAATTCAATTCAAGTTTATTTGTATAGTGCCTTTTACGATACAAATCATTGCAAAGCAACTTTACAGAAAATTAAGTTTCTACAATATTTAGTAGTAGTTTATCAGTGGTGACTGTCAGTTTATGTGTATACAGCAGAAATGTTCAGAAAAATCAATTAAAGACGTAAACAAACAGACGATGAACACTATTAACAGCAATTATGCAATCAAACTTATAGCAAAGTTTGGTAGTTCTGTATGTTGTCTCTGGGTTAGCATCGTCTCTTCTCAGGTGTTCTTAAATTTATATAGAATTTTTCCTTTTTTTCATTTGAATTATGAGGACAGTTGGGGTGTCCTAAAAACCTAAATACACATTATAAGGCTAAATTTGATTGCGGTAATATTTCAAACCATCACACACACACACATACATGCACAGACACACACACGCACTCACACACACACGCACACACACACACCGTCTTGACAATAAGACAGACGGACAGACAGACAGACAGACAGACAGACAGATAGATAGATAGATAGATAGATAGATAGATAGATAGATAGATAGATAGATAGATAGTGTGTGTTCTGTGTTCTGTGCCAGGTGTTTTACACAGAGGAGAAATGCAGAAGTGAGAGTTGGTGATAGTTATCTGTCACTAGTGTTGAGAGGAAGCTTCTGCAGTCAGATGAGCTGTGTCTCATGATTAGATGAACAGAATCCAGCATTTCTCCTGCTCTCCTCTGTCTGTGTCTCTCACAATCAAACAGCACAAACATGTTCAAACCACAGCCAGAAATAGTCCCAGATGGTTTTTACAGAGAAACAAACCTCAGAAAACATGAGGGTTTATTTACACTGACGTCTTCTACGTTTGCTATGAGAGCTGATATGTCATCATATGTGTGTGTGTGTGTGTGTGTGTGTGTGTGTGTGTGTGTGTGTGTGTGTGTGTGTGTGTGTGGGAGTGGGGGAGTGTTTGTGTGTCAGATCACGTCAGGAGCGAATCTCCGAGCAACTTTCCACTCTTCAAATCAAGCGTGTTTTTCCTCCAGCGTGTTTACGAGTGTACAGCGTGTTCTTCTGTTCGTGTTTGCTGAGAAAATGCAGAAGTTGATGACTGTGGCGTTTATTTTGGTGCTGCAGAGAAGTTACTCTACAGCCTTCTCAGGGATTTTGGCCACGAAAATTTCACTCACTCACACACACACACACACACACACACACACGCACACACACACACACACACACACACACACACACACACAAACACACACACACACACATATATAAAAAACAACACTTGACCTGCTAAAACTTGCACTCTCTGTTCTATTTCTATCCTAACTTCTTGTTTTCTATTTATTTATTATATTTATTTATTTATTTATTTACAAAATGATCATCTAACACTAGAATTCTCTATCCTTTTTCCATTCTTTTGACTTGTTTTACTTTTATTTTAAAAAAGAGACCCTCTAACACTAAAGTTCTGTATTCTAGTTTTCTATTTTATCTACTTGTTTTATGTTTATTTTATTTATCTGTAATATTATATATATTATATAGTCACAGCACTTGCATATCATTGCTCTTTTGTTGGTTTTGATTGCTTCTATTGTCATCATTTGTAAGTCGTTTTGGATAAAAGGTTCTGCTAAATTACTAAATGTAAATGTAATTCAAATAATTATTAGAATGTGAGGTTATAACCTGATCAAAATAACACTTGGTTGAAATTATTAGTCAAAATTGTGGATCAGTCCATAGAGTTTGCATTGAAACATAGTTGATAAACTGACAATGATACATCATGAAGGTGTGTGTGTGTGTGTGTGTGTGTGTTTTCAGGCTCGCAATAAACAGAATGGAGAATTCGCAGCCATTAAAATCATCAAAATGGAGCCTGGTAAGAGCAGCGTTTGACACACTGACCCGTCTTTAGATCATTTTAATCATGATGCGCCGCTCACAGTCCGCCTGTCTTTCAGAGGACGATTTCTCTGTCATCCAGCAAGAGATCGTGATGGTGAAGAGCTGCAAACACAGGAACATCGTGGCCTATCACGGCAGCTACATCAGGTGAGACACAGGAGAAGATTCCGCTCAAACTGTTGTCTGAAACATTGTAACACATTTGAATTTGTTCCTTCACTAGATGCAAAATATCTCACTTAGCCAATAAATTACTACTAACAATAAAATAACAAGTTTTCCAAGTAGCAACACAATAAATAAATTATAAATTGTGCATTCTTTGTTACAAATGCACAATATCACATTTTTTTGTTTTTGTCAGTATTTCAGTATTTTTAAACTTTTTTTGTTTTTATTTTTAATCACAGGTTGGACAAAATAACTCTGTTCTGAACTGAGTTTGATTGGAAATAATATGTAACACATTACTGAATAAGTCTAAATCCTCAAGAATTGTGATAATCATGCACATGAATAAAGATGAGACACCACACAAGAAGAAAAGATCAAATAGAGTCAGCAAAACAATGATGCTGTTACAGTAACTGTATTGTGTATCTTACATATGCTGGAAAATCAGAAACTCAGAGTTGTTCAACATGAGATTCTTAGTTCAGTCATCTGTGTTTGACTGTTCTTAGGAAAACATTCGGGGGGAATCTGTTTGTGTAGCGTCATGGAATTCACATTTCTTTTGATTACATTTTGACCTGTAATCTTGAAAATGTATAGCTGCTATTTTTACTAGCTCAGTCTCTATTAATACATCAATCTAGTGTTGTTCAGCATCAGTGTCTGTTACTGAAATCAGAATCAAACTCGGATATCTGGAAAAACAAGAGCTTGAGAACGAGTTTGACTGTTAAAACAATGACAGATAACAGATGAGTGGATGTGTACAGGAGTGTAATGATAAATGTGTGTGTTGCAGGATGAATAAACTGTGGATCTGTATGGAGTACTGCGGCGGAGGGTCTCTGCAGGACATTTACCACGGTAAACAGGGCCTGTCGTCTCTCACACCAGTGTTTTTACTCGTTAGCTTGGTTTCCTGTTTTGCACAACAGCGGTGTGTCATAAAAATATCTTCAGCCTCTCAAACCCTTTGGGTCTCTAAAAACAGCCCTGAACGCTGCGTGTGATGAGATGATATAATGGAATATATTTGTTTTAAATGTTGCTCGGAAAATTTTTTAATTGTGTCAGAATACAGAGCTTTCAGTGGAGAAAGATGCATTTGCATCCAGACGGTGTAATTTTGAGATTCATTGATTCATTCATTCATTCTAAAAAATGCTGGGTTGTTTCAACCTAACTTTGGGTTAAATATGAGACTAACCCAACTTTTTGGTTAAAAATTTTATGTAAAAGTTTTTTATGTAAAATTTTATGTAAATTTTATGTAAACATTTTATGTTATGTATGTATGTTAGTCCAAATTTGACCCAAAGTTGGGTTGAAACAAGTGTGTTCATTTATATTATAATCTAACTTTTCTAAACTGCCTTCATTCTAATTTTCAATTTTAATAATTTTATTTATCATTTATTTACTAATTAATTTATTTTAATCTAACTTTTCTAAACTCCATTCTAATTTTTAATTTTACTTATTTTATTTATCATTTATTTACTAATTATTTTAATCTAACTTTTCTAAACTCCATTCTAATTTTTAATTTTAATTATTGTATTTATCATTTATTTACTAATTAATTTATTTTAATCTAACTTTTCTAAACTCCATTCTAATTTTTAATTTTAATTATTTTATTTATAATTTCTTTACTAATTAATTTATTTTAATCTAACTTTTCTAAACTCCATTCTAATTTTTAATTTTAATTATTTTATTTATCATTTATTTGCTAATTCATTTATTTTAATCTAACTTTTTAAAACTCCATTCTAGTTTTAATTTAAATTATTTTATTTACCATTTATTTACTAATTAATTTATTTTAATCTAACTTTTCTAAACTCATTCTAATTTTTAATTTTAATTATTTTATTTATCATTTATTTGTATTTATTATTAATTTATTTATTTTAATCTAACTTTTCTAAACTCCCTTCATTCAAATATTCAAATATTTATTTTATGTATCATTTATTTTTATTTATTATTAATTTATTTATTTTAATCAAACTTTTCTAAACTAACTTCATTCTGTTTTTTTATTTTAATTATTTTAATTGTTATTTATTATTTTTTAATCTAACTTTTCTAAACTCCCTTTATTTTAATCTAATATTTATTTGTTTGTTTGTTTTAATGTAAAATTTCTAAACTGCCTTCATTTATTTATTTTAATCTAACTTTTCTAAACTCCCATTTATTTATTGTTTATTTTATTTTATTTTATTTTATTTTATTTTATTTTATTTTATTTTATTTTATTTTATTTTATTTTATTTTTTTTTTATTTTTTTATTTTTATTTTGTTTTTTAATTTTTTTAATGCTTTTTTGCTTTTTTACTCAATTCTATATTCAATAAGTATTCAGAGGTCTTTCTATCTAGGCTGATTTTTGTCTCTGGTACTTGTAATGAAAATACATAAATATATGCTGTGAGTTTACAGTGTTTCTCTGGTAGTGTGATGGTCAGGTTGAGTAGTTTCTGATTGTGATTGTGATTGTGATTGTGATTGTGATTGTGATTGTGATTGTGATGTGTCTCTTTGTGTCAGTGACCGGTCCTCTGTCAGAGCAGCAGATCGCTTACGTCTGTCGAGAGATGCTGCAGGTGACACACTCTTCATGTTCAGATACACACAATTATAACACAACACACTTCTTTTCTGAGACACATGCTCTCTCTGTCTGCCAGGGTCTTGATTATCTCCACGGACAGAAGAAGATCCACAGAGACATCAAGGTAAAGTCACACACTTCAGTCGTCTCCAGTGTCGGGAAGGTTACTTTAGAAATGTAATCAGTTACAGATTACAAGTTACATTATTTAAGTTACTTTATTAAAGTAATGTAACTGATTACATGTCTAAATTGCTAATGTTTTCAACTGTTAATCATCTAGAAACATGTAAAGCAGGCAGGGTTCACCTTACAGTAAAACTCAACACTGAGTTTAATTTTAAAGCACAGCCACCAAATAAATCTGATTAAGCATCTCTTTTTACTTTGAGATCATTCTGAGGTTAAAAACTGATTTAATATCATATCAAATTTAATAGCTATGATACTGTTTTTGAAATCAAATCTTTGCATAGCTATGACAGGAGACAACAATGTCTGGGAAAAACAGTTCATCTTTAGAGCAGTTGATGCAATTTTGGGAAAGAAATCAATCAAATCTGCGTGTGTGTGTGTGAGTGTGTGTGTTACAATTAGCTCTTTGTAATTGTTAACGTTTTCACAAGTTACTGTAATTTAATTACACATTTTTCTCAGTAACTGTAACTGATTATATTTATTTTGTAATTAAATGATTTAATCCGTTACATGTAACTAGTTTCTCCCTGACAGTGTGCATCAGCGAGTGTTCAGTCAGTTACTCTGAGTTTGTGTTTTCCAGGGTGCAAATATTCTTCTGAATGATCATGGAGAAGTCAAACTGGGTTCGTAGAACGACTGAAGATCATTAAACCGTCTCCCTCCATCGGTCTGTGTATCTAACACTCCTCTGTCTCTTTCTCTCTGTTTCCAGCCGACTTTGGGATCTCGGCACAAATCACAGCCACGTTTGCCCGTCGAATGTCTTTCATTGGGACGCCGTATTGGTGAGACTATAGCCACACTTCAGCTAACAAGATCTTTCTCTGAATGCTCTACTAACTTTTCCATCAAGTTATGCAAACGTTATTTCTGAATGTTATATGCACATTCAAAATGTCAGTTATTTTAAATATTTAAAAAATGTGTTTCCCTGGTTTGTAATCATTCTGGGAATGTTACATTTGAATGTTCTGAAACAAATAGTAACATTTAAAAGACGAACATCCAACTAAAATGTTTCAGAAAAAATGTTCCATGAATGACGTATAAATAATGTTTTTGTGCTAACGTTTGGAGAACATTATTAAAGACCAGATAACAAATGTTCTATTAACGTTACTGGACGAACGTTTGTTCATAACGTTGAGAGAATGTTGCCAGAACGTTCTGAGAATGTTCCTTGTCAGCTGAGACTGTCTTCTCCACATTATAGTTTATTCTGAGCAACTTCCTGAAACAGTAGGTCATGTCTCGCGCACCACCAAGTCATGGGTTCGATTCCCATAGAAAGCTAGAACTGATAAAATGCAAACTTTGTAAGCAGTGTTAGTCACCAAATGCATGCATGCAAACAGACTGAGTTCCTGATGTTCAGATCGGGGCTGGCGGTTCTGGTTCTGAGCGTGTGTTTGTCCTCAGGATGGCTCCGGAGGTGGCCGCGGTCGAGATCAAGGGTGGATATAATGAGCTGTGTGATATCTGGTCTGTGGGAATCACAGCGATTGAGCTCGCAGAACTACAGCCGCCTCTGTTCGATGTTCATCCTCTCAGGTACACACCAACTGAATAACCATCAAACTGATTTAAAGGAATAGATCACTCAATAATGAAAATGATCTGAAAATGTGCTCACTCTCAGATCATCCAAGATCAGGATGAGTTTGTTTCTTATCAGATTTGGAGAAATGTGCAGATCTGATGAAGAAACAAACTCATCCTGATCTCGTTTGATCTGAGAGCGAGCACATTTTCATTACTATCCTGAGCTGCTTCGAAACTGTCCTGTATAAAGTGCTGTAGAAATCACTGTGACTCATCTCAGATGAAGACCATCACTGTTTGTTCTCTGGTTTCTCAGAGTTTTGTTCCTGATGTCCAAGAGCGGCTATCAGCCTCCCAAACTCAAAGACAAATCCAAATGGTGAGAGACTGAGATGTTCTTTATTAAGCATCAGAGTCTGAGCTCAAACTGATCTCTGACTGATCGTCGTATTTCAGGTCCACCACCTTCTACAACTTTGTGAAGTCCATGCTGGTCAGAAACCCAAAGAAGAGACCCAGCGCTAAAAAGATGCTGACGGTACGTTTGCTAGATGTGTGTGTTGTGTTAGCACACGTGACCCTGCAGCACAGAAGCAGTCATAAGTAGCACAGGTATATTTGTAGCAATAGACAACAATACATTGTATGGGTCAAAATTATACATTTCTCTTTTATGCCAAAAATCATTAGGATATTAAGATAAGATCATGTTCCATGAAGATATTTAGTAAATGTCCTACCGTAAATATATCAAAATGTAATATTTGATTAGTAATATGCATTGCTAAGAACTTTTTTATGATTAGTTTAAAGATGTTTTTATGATTATTTTGTCATTTTTTTTTTTTTTTTTTTATAAATTATTGAAAATTTTGACCAATTTGTGGTCCATGTGTGTGTGTGTACTTGTTCATGCTACATTGTGGGGTCCAAATGTCCCCACAAGGATAGTAAAACCTTAAATATTTTATATTGTGGCCTGTGGTCCCAACGAGGGAAAAAAGTATTAAAAATGCATTTACATTTAGTCATTTAGCAGACGCTTTTATCTAATGTGACTTACAAATGAGGACAATAGAAGCAATCAAAATCAACCAAAAAGATCAATGATATGCAAGTGCTGTGACAAGTCTCGGTTAGACTACCACAGTACACGCTGCAAGGTTTTTTTTAAATTATATAATAAATAAAAAGAAAACAGAGCAAGCTACTGTAAGAGGCCTTTTTTTTCCTTTGTTAATAAATTAAGAGAATACAAACAGATAGAATACAAAAGAAAATAGAGAATCTAGTGTTTTTTTTAAGAAAACAAGCAGTTAGTAAATGAATAGAGTGCATTTCTAAGAGAGGCAATTTTTTTAAAGAATAGAATTAGAACAGAGATTGTAAGAGTAAGAGGGTCAAATAAAGATGGAAGAGATGTGTTTTTAGTTGTTCTTGAAGATGGCTAAGGATTGAGTTGGGCGGGTCATTCCAGCAGGAGGGAACAGCTATCATAAAAGTCTGTGAAAGTGATTTTGTGTCTCTTTGAGATTAACAATCAAGCGACGTTCACTTGCAGAACGCAAGCTTCTAGAGGCACATAACCCTGAAGTAATGAATTTAGGCAAAGGGGTGCAGAGCCAGTGGTGGTTTTATAGGCAAACATCAATGCCTTGAATTTTATGCAAGCAGCTATTGGTAGCCAGGTGTGACGTGTATTCTTTTCGGCTCATTAAAAATTTATCTCGCAGCTGCATTCTGGATTAATTGTAGAGGTTTGATAGAACTGGCTGGAAGATCTGCCAAGAGAGCACTGCAATAGTCTAGCCTGGACAGAACAAGAGCTTGAACAAGGAGTTGTGCAGCATGTTCGGAAAGAAAGGGCCTGATCTTCTTAATGTTGAATAAAGCAAATCTGCAGGAACGGACCATTTTAGAAATGTGGTCTGAGAAAGTTAGCTGATCATCAATCACAACTCAAAGGTTTCTGGCTGTTTTTGAAGGAGTTATGGTAGATGTGCCTAACTTGATGGTGAAATTGTGATGAAACGATGGGTTTGCTGGAACCACAAGCAGTTCTGTCTTGGCAAGTTTGAGTTGAAGGTGACGGTCCTTCATCCAGAAAATAATGTCTGTTAGACAAACTGAGATGCGAGCAGCTACTGTCGGATCATCAGGATGGAATGAGAGGTAGAGTTGAGTGTCATCAGCATAGCAGTGGTATGATAAGCCATGTTTCTGAATGACAGAACCTAGTGGTGCCATGTAGACAGAGAAGAGAAGTGTAGATGTCGACAGTGAAGAGAAGTAGTCCAAGCACTGAGCCCTGAGGCACCCCGGTAGTTAGATGTTGCGACTTGGACACCTCACCTCTCCAAGATAAAAAAAAAAAATAGTAAATGATATTTATGTGTAAGTGTAAGAATGCAAACAGGTTTTCTGTAAGGGGTAGGTTTAGGGTTAGAGGATAGAAAAATAAAGTTTGTTCAGTATTAAAGTAATAGAAGTCTATGGAAAGTCCCCAAAATTAACAGAAACAAACATGTGTGTGTGTGTTTATCTGAACTTATATCATGTCTTGTTGCAGCACTTGTTTGTGACGCAGCCATCTTTAAGACAAGAGTTAACCCTTGAACTGCTGGACCAACTCAGACACCCTGAGAATCACAAAAACGTACACACGGATGATGAGGATTTGGAGGTACGTACACACAAACTATTCTAAACTATGAACTATTCAGTGACTTACTCATAAAGACAGTCCCTAGTTTACTTCTTGAATGAATCACTGTTTTGAATGACTCAGTTGATTGAACGATTCAGCGACTCACTCATAAAGACAGTCCATCTGTCTCTTTCTCAGGTGACTGTCCCACATTCACTAAGAAGAATACACTCAATCAACAGACACAACCGGGCCGAGAGAACGAACTCAGACATCAGCTGTAAGACTCTCGTGTGTGTTCATGACAGATACACACTCATTATTTCATTATTATAAAGCTGATTTCTGTGTTTCAGTGGAACAGATTTACACACAGAGACCCGTCGCTGGCAAACGAGAGTCTTCAGAAGGAACGGTTTGTGTTCGTGTGTTGAACTTCTGAGAGGAAAATGCTGAAAATGAGCTCAGTCTGTTAAAACCTTCCTTTGAGGATGTTGGCTAAGAAAAAAAGGCCTTTGACCAAAAGACATAGGCATTTAAAGTGTACAGTTTTCTCTTTCAGGAAACAGAAAAGTTTTGATGACATCTCTTTATTCACAAATGCTTGTCCAGTCATGTTTTCTAGAACGTGTTCTTTCCTCTGACTTAAACAAAAGATAACTGGCCATTTAAAAAACAAGGGATAATATTGCTCAACACAACTTCCTGTTTTAACAGGAACTGTATAACCACAGGGAAAAATTCACTTGTCAAACCACATCATGGGGTCCCTAAATAACTCTTTTTCTTCTTTCTGTAGTCATTATCATTAGCTGTGTAGTTGTGTTCATAAGTTTACACGCCCCTTGCAGAATGTTAATAATTTGATTAAAAAAAAAAAAACAAGAAGGTTTGCATTCATTTTTATTACAAAGCAGATGTTGTAAGATAACTTGTGCTGTTATTGATTGGTGTAGTTACGGTCGTCAGGATGCCAGTGGACGAGTCCTCCCATCATTTCCAGAAGAAGGTAAGAGATGACATCACATTTATTCACTCGTCTGTGACATATGCAGCCCATGTGCTGATGATTTCTCACAATAAACTCTTACAGGGATGAGAGCGTGGACACGGATGACGATTACGACGATGTGGAAATGTAAGTTCTTCATCTCCTCTGAAATCATAAACACATTTACATTCATGCATTTGGCAGATTTACTCTACATTCAAGCTGTGCATTTAATGAGCCGATGCATGACTTGAATCTGTATGATTTAAAAAAAAAACATCTAAATTACGGCTTTCTCCGTTATTTTTATTATTGTTTATATACTATTATAGTATATAGAACTATACTTTTTTATATTTTTAATTTTCTTTATAATCTCAGCTTTAGTAATTTTGATATGTATTTTATTCATTTTTATAATTAGGTTTTAATTTCTGTTTTAGTTTTATAAATATAAACCTAGATCCTCATGATGAAAGTAATTAATAAAAAGGCTAAAATGTTGAAATACATAATAATATATAAAACAGAAATGTATACATTTTAATTTTAGTTTAATTTTTAGTTATTTTGTTATGTGCTTTTGACATTTTTAATAGGTTTATGATATATATGTGTGTGTGTGTGTGTGTGTGTGTGTGTGTGTGTGTGTGTGTGTGTGTATCCATTTAGCTTTTACTTCTATTTCCATTTTAGGTTTAGTAATCTTATTACTTTAAAACTTATTTTAGTTAGTTGCTAAGGCAACAGTACAAAGTTTATTTTAAATTAAGGTTGTTTTATCTGATATTTATATTTTATTTCAGAGTCAAAGTAAATGTAACAAAAATATTTTTATTAGTTTTAGTTAACATTAACAACACTGGTTCGAAACTGCATTGCTGAATGATTAGAATCTTTTTAGGCAATCTATTTATGATTTTAGCCATAAATACAGAGGCCTGGTTTAGATTAGTAAAAAAACAACTCTCATAAGCTGAAAAGAAAAGAATAAGAGGTCCATTCACTCAAAACATGTTCTTACATTCCAGTTGCCCAAGACAGAAAGCCAAATTAAAATAAGACCAAACAACATTTAGGATAAAAGCATCTGCCGTATTAATATGAAGCATATCTGTGTCATATATGCACATATTCTCTTGACTCTGCTGAACATGTGGTTTGATGTCATTGGCTGAACATGAGAGAGCTGTGACAGTATCTGTGGTTAATCGTGTCTCTTACTCTCTCCCACAGACCAGCGAGGTACAGTACATCACCAATAATCTACAGTACAGATGAATGTCTTCGTGAATTATGAAGATCTGATGGAGCGTGTTTCTCTCTCTTCAGTAACACACTGCAGTACAGCGATGAAGTTCCTCCTCCTCTTCCTCCCAAAGTGAGTCGCTCCACCGCGTCTGTTCACTGATTAAACTTCAATTTCAACAAAACATATCCAGAGGGAAATATTACTGCAATATTATAATATTATGCTTGAGCCTTATTCATGCTTGTGGTTGGTATGAGTTTTTATGGGGAGCAAAAACAAACATAGTAATAAAAACTTAAATGTAGTGAAATATATAGAAATATATATACCTAATTCCGTGTGATGAAAATAAATGAATTATAATTAGCTTCAGAGCTTCAGACTGTTTTGGGTAGTTTACAGAGTTATGTAATCAGATTACTTTTTTTAAGTAATTAGTGCAGTAACGCATTACTTTTAAATGTATTGTTACTTTTTCAAATAAGTAATGCAAGCTACTTTGTTTTCCCATGCACTGACTGTTGAGAGAAACTGAGGCACTTCCTTCAGGCTTTTACAGTTGGCAAAAAAATATTTAACTTTTTTTTCTTTCTTTTTTTTTATATATAAAGATTAATAAACAAGCCCAGCTCAGGTGACTAAAAGTAACACAACAGTAATGTAATGCTTCACTTTCCAAATTGGTTACTTTTTTATGGAGTAATGCAATATTGTAACACATTACTTTAAAAAGTAACATTCCCCAACACTGTATATGTACACTGCCATTCCAAATTTGGGATCAGTAAGATTTTTAATGTTTTTTAAAGACGTTCCTTCTGCTCATCAAGGCTGTATTTATTTGATCTAAAATACAGGAAAAAAAACTGTAATATTGTAAAATATTATTGCAATTTCTAATATCGGTTTCCTGTTTTAATATACTTTAAAATATCATTTATTTCTGTGATGTGCAGCTGTATTTTCAGCATCATTACTCCAGTCTTCAGTGTCACACGATCTTCAGAAATCATTCTAATATGCTCTGATACTTTTTTCTTTGATTCTTTGATGAATAAATAGTTAAAAAGAACAGCATTTAATCAAAATAGAAATCTTTTCTAACAAGAGAAGTCTTTACTATCATTTTTTAAATATATATATTTAACACATCCTTGCTGAATCAAAGTATTAATTTCTTTTTTTTAAAAAAGTACTGACCCCAA
>NC_056611.1:25337250-25389750 GCF_018340385.1 Cyprinus carpio
TTCAGTGTCACATGATCTTCAGAAATCATTCTAATATGATGATTTGCTGCTCAAGAAACATTTCTGATTATTATCAATGTTGAACACAGTTGTGCCGCACAATATTTTTGTAGAAACCGTGATATATTTTATTTTTCAGGATTCACAGATGAACAGAAAGTTCAGCATTCATTTGGAATAGGAAACTTTTGTAACATTATAAATGTCTTTACTGTCACTCAACTGAATGCTTCCTTGATGATTTTCTTTCAGTTTTTCAAATCATGTACTCTGTTCTGTCTCACAGCAATTTGACTTCCCTCTGCCGACGCCGCTGCGTCTGTTTGAGATGATGGTGGTTCCAGATCAGGAATATCCTCAGGTTTATATCCGGGTGAGCAGAGGATCCGGGCCGTCACACCCGGTCCAGCTGGACTACATCGACCTGAACTCAAACACATCGTGGTTTGCTGATACTGGACTCGGTACGGATCCACACACACACACACACACACACACACACACACACACACACACACACACACACACACACACACACACACACACACACACACACACACACACACACACACAGACACAGACACAGACACAGACACACACTCACACTCACACACACACACACACACACACACACAGTCCTGCAGAATCTCTCATGCATCTCTGTCTCTCCATGTGTGTGTGTGTGTGTGTGTGTGTTTCTCAGAGAGCCGCTGCGCTGACAGAGTTCAGTTGAATCAGCTGGACGGTGACACACTGCTGGTTTTGATTGACAGTGAGTATCATGAAAGTGTCTCTGATATAAAAAAAATTATATATATATATATTATATAACATTCTGGGTTACACTTTGTTTTAAGCTGCCATAGTTGCAGTGTAATTATTCATTTAAGTATTGAGTCATGTTATTTAACTACACGTACTTACTGTATGGTTAGGATTAGGGTTTGTCTTAATTACTTTCGTGTTTGGGTTATTTGCATGTAATTGTGCATAATTTATTGTTCTTATAAAAGTAAGTACATGCAACGTGTAACAAGGACGCCTTAAAATAAAGTGTTACCATATACTGTTTGTGTGTATATAATCTCTCATTCTTGACTGATTTTTATATAAAATATGTATTTAAAGAAAGTTATATAGTGTATGTATTTCTTGTGCTGTTTTGTTGCCGACCGAATGCACATATAAAGACATTTCACACTTGTTTTTATAAAGCTGAAAGTATTTTCTGTGGTAATGAACGTGACACAGAGCTGATGTAAACAACACAGAACATTCCATTAAAGGCCACAGAAAGTTTCTTACATAACATCTGCCAATGGAACATTCCACACACACACACACACACACACACACACATGCTCATTGGCTCCCTTATAAACAAACACTGATGATGATGTTTTTCTGTCGGTCATCAGACTCTGTTCACACGGTCACTCTGGACGGCTCGGCTAAATGTCACCGACACCTGATGGACGTCAGCTTTAAGTTAGACATCGACGCTGTGGGTGAGTGTGTGAGTGTGTGTGTTTCTCATGTGTTTTTAACGAGCAAGAACTCCATCACAACACACAACTCTGTTTTTAGTGTATCACGACGAGACGCTGATCGCAGTCTGGAAACACGGCTGGCAGAGGAGAGGTCAGGGGTCAGCAGAGATCCTGCAAGAGATCACTGACCACAAGAAGACATTCCGGCTGCTGGGAACCGACAGGTACACACACACACACACACACACACACACACCCACACACACTCGCACACGCACTCACACACACACACACACACACACACACACACTCGCACTCACACACACACACACACACACACCAGATGCACACAATACACACTATCTATCCACAATCAAACCAAACATTATTCAGACAGCAGATATAATTGTTGATATTTTTTTAGTAGTGGGTGAAGGACACTATAGTTCATTTATGTAAGTGAGGATAGCAAAATAAAGTAAACTGTGACATATTATACCCCAAAAATTCTACATACAGTGAACTACCACCTAACAGCTGACAGCTATTCAACCGAATTCATCACATACCTTTCTATCAAAGTTATCTGACATTATCAAGATGAATTTGTTCTGACAGTTTAACTCTGAGCTCTTCTCATATTTTATTACCATTTTCTGAACTATATTTTGGTTTGATTGTATATATACACTAACAGTCAAAAGTTTTTAAATGTTCTCTAAAGAAGTCTCTTCTGCTCACCAAGCCTGCATTTGTTTGATCTATAATAATGCAGAAGAAGTAATTTTTTTTGTTATTTTTTTTTTTTATTTTAAATGTTTTTTTTGTGTGTGTATGTTTAAACTGTAATTTTTTTCTGTGATAGAAAGATCTAAAAATCAGAATTTATGTGAAATAAAAAGCTTTTGTAACATTATACACAATGCCATTCAAAATCTTGGAGTCAGTATAAATATTATTATTATTATTATTTTTAGGAAAGAGAAGAAAAATTATAGAAATTAATATTTTTTATTAAGCAAGGATGCTTTAAATTGATCAAAAGAGATGAAAAAGACATTTATAATGTTACAAGAGTTTTATTTCAGATAAATGCTGTTCTTCCAAACTTTCTATTCAACAAAGAAACCTGAAAAAATTCTATTCAGCTGTTTACAACTACAATAATAATAACATGTTTCTTGAGCAGTAAATGATGCTGAAAATTCAGCTATGATCATAGAAATAAATTACAGTTTAACAGATATTCAAATAGAAAACTATTTATTTTAAATAGTAAAAATATTTCAAAAATATTTTGTTGTACTTTGCATCAAATAAATGCAGACTTGGTGAACAGAAGAGACTTCTTTAAAAAAAACAAAAAATCTTTCTGTTCAAAAACATTTGACTGGTAGTGTGTGTGTGTGTATATATATATATATATGTATAGAATTTTTGGGTCAGAGACATTTTTATGAATCATTATGGTATGTTTGATATCTGTCAACAGAATCGTTGTCATGGAGAAGCGAGCGTGTGATGACCAATCAGGACTCTGTAATCTGTACATCCTGGAGACGGTTGACTCCACCCCTGTTTCAACACACACAGCCAACCTCTGTTATTAATTAAACTTGTCCTGATGTTAATAAAGACGTCAGCACAGGTGTGAGAACACAGGCCGCGTCTGTCTCCAGTGTGTGTGTGTGATTTCTCAGTGAACAGTCCACTGAAAAACCCTACAAGATCAGCTTGTACAGTTTCTAACTAGTGTGCTGCACAGAAACAGAGAAATCCAGAGCTAACAAGAATGTGGATGGATGGGCAGACATTCTAGATTTCCAGGTATTTCAGAGACACAGCAGGTCCTGACAGCACCATCATCACAGTGTGTGTGTGTGTCTGTGAGTGTGTGTGTGTGTGTGTGTGTGTGTGTGTGTGTGTGAGAGTGTGTGTGTGTGTCTGTGTGTGAGAGTGTGTGTGTGTGTCTGTGAGTGTGTGTGTGTGTGTGTGTGTGTGTGTGTGTGTGTGTGTGTGTGAGTGTGTGTGTGTGTGTCTGTGAGTGTGTGTGTGTGTGTGTGTCTGTGTGTGTGTGTGTGTGTGTGTGTGTGTGTGTGTGTCTGTGAGAGTGAGTGTGTGTTTATCTGTCTGTGTGTGTGTGTGTGTGTGTGTGTGTGTGTGTGTGTGTGTGTGTGTGTGTGTGTGTCTGTGAGAGTGAGTGTGTGTTTATCTGTCTGTGAGTGTGTGTGTGTGTGTGTGTGTGTGTGTGTGTGTGTCTGTGAGAGTGAGAGTGAGTGTGTGTTTATCTGTCTGTGTGTGTGTGTGTGTGTGTGTGTGCGTGTGTGTGTGTGTGTGTGTGTGTGTGTGTGTGTGTGTGTGTGTGTGTGTGTGTGAGCAGCGCCACCGCCTGGTCAGATCTTCTGTCTGTTTGCTGTTGTTCTGACCGGACAGTTAAGATGTGCTGAATATCTCAGGGACAGCAGACTGTTTCTGGAGGAACTGAAGTATTTGCACGTCTGTTGTGGATTAATAAAGTAGTTCTGTGTGAAATCAACCGGAGATATGAATGTGACTGAAACTCTTCTCCACTATAAATAAAATAAAAGCCAGTCAAGATGGTTATACAAACATGTGTCTCATTTTTCAAATGCTATACATTCATTACGTAAGAAATGACAGATATTCAGATAGATAGATAGATAGATAGATAGATAGATAAAGAATGATAGATAGATAGATAGATAGATAGATAGATAGATAGATAGATAGATAGATAGATAGATAGATAGATAAAGATAGATAGATAGGTATATAGATAGATAGATAGATAGATAGATAGATAGATAGATAGATAGATAGATAGATAGATAGATAGATAAAGATAGATAGATAGATAGATAGATAGATAAAGAATGATTGATAGATAGATAGATAGATAGATAGATAGATAGATATATAGATAGATAAATAGATAAAGATAGATAGATAGATAGATAGATAGATAGATAAAGAATGATAGATAGATAGATAGATAGATAGATAGATAGATAGATAGATAGATAGATAAAGAATGATAGATAGATATATAGATAGATAGATAGATCCACACTCAACATTTGTCTGTTTTTTTAAATGTAACAATTATTTCATCGTTCAGCAAACATTCAAAAGTAACATTCTCAGAGCAAAGTGATCAAATGTAACATTCTCTTAATGTTTTCTCTGACTTATATACATATATCACATGAATCACATAACAAAAAAAACGTGTTTAAAACATTTACGTTCTAAGAACATTCATTATGTTTTCAAAATTGAACTGGAACGCTAGTAACACGTTCTCAGAGCATAGTTTGATAGATGTGGCTGTGTGCGGTTTATGAATGAAGGAGTCAGCTCTTCACGTGATGATGATGATGCTGCTGATGCTGAGCATCCTCCTCCTCCTCTTCGTCCCGGTTGAGCTCTCGCCGGTTCAGATGCGTTCCTCCGCTCCGGTTGGACTCCGCGCGCGTGCCGTGCCGCGCTGCTCCCATTTTGCTTGTAGTTTTCCGCATTATTTCCAGGTCAGAGGCGCGGCGCTTCCTGTGCGGCGCGTGCGTGCGGACTGAAGATGGCCGCAGATGGAGGCGCTCTGAAGGATATCAATGAAATTAAATCGCAGTTCCGGACTCGCGAGGGATTCTACAAGCTGCTCACCCTCTCGGACTCTCAGCAGCGGGCCGGGCTGCCGCGGGGCCCCTCGGCGGGCGTCACGGGCGGCGGCGCCGGTGTTGGGCTGGTGCAGGGGCCCGGGGCCGCCAACTCCTCCCCGGGCTTCCTGCCGCCGGTGCGGGTGTCGATGGTGAAGCTGAAGCCCGAGGACCCCAGCGAGGATTCGGAGCGAGTGTGCTTCAACATCGGCAGGGAACTTTACTTCTACACCTACACGAACATCAAGAAGGTACGAGCGTCTCTCGATCTGAATCAGATCATCCGGTGCGTGATTCGTCTTGAATGACAGATTCGGATCGACTGCGGATCGGAGCGCTTCAGTGCTTTGTTTACATTCGCGGATGGCGTACATTACCCAGCTTACTAAAATATCTTCTGAGAACGTTTAGCTATAACCTTCCCATCAGCTTGAGAAAACGTTACCTGAACGTTCAAAACCAAACCTCCAGATTTTGAAATGTTTTTTTTTCTTGGTTAAGTGAACGTTTCATTTAAAACATTATGGGAACGTTGCTTTTGAATGTTCTGTGAACAAGTAGTAACATTTAAAAAATGTTTCAAGTAAAAACGTTCCATGATTGTTGTTTTATTTGCTAACGTTTTGAGAACATTATTAAAGACCCAGATCATTTGAATGAACGTTCCATTAATGTTACTGCAGCGTTTGTTCATAGTTCACAGAGAACCTTGCTAGAACGTTTTGAGAATGTTTCCTGTTAGCTGAAGAAATGCATGAGATCCGGAGAATTCCGTATGAATCTGTCTGCAGTCATTATGTGTTGATATGTGTGCAAAGGTGACTTATAATGACCCTCGTTAGTTTACATGATTTTTAGTCTCAGATATGGATCATATGAAAGCTTTGAGTGAAGCTTCGATGTTTGGGTTGAAGACCTACACACACACACACACACACACACACACACACACACACACACAGAATGGGCTTGTCAGTGAAGGGTGCTGGTTTTGTGATGGTCTTTGGTTTATGAAACCTTGCAAAAACCATGTGTATAGCTCTTGGAATGATTTTGAGAAGGCTTTAGTGTGACTGAACCACCACAAGATGTCACACAAGATCCTGAGATGTGGACCGAGATCAGTGCATCACTGTAGGACTGCTGCTGTTTTCTGGCCTGTTCAGGATTATACACCGCTGGACTAGTGCGTGCAGGTCAGACTAGTAAAGGATGCTTAAACCAGCAGCTTGTTCAGACAGACTGGTCTCATTACGGCTCCCTAAGTATTCTAAAACTAATGTAAAACAGCTTTCCTGAATATCACAGCGCTAGTAATGCAAAGGTTGTGGGTTCTATTCCCAGGAAAATGCATCGACTGAAACACACTTTAAATGCATTGTGAGTCACTTTGAATAAAAGCATCTGCCAAATGCACAAATATAAATCCACGTGACCATCAAGAATGAAAGAAACATTTCATCTGCACTCTGAGCCAATGGGATTTAAGTGTTGGGCTTTTATTTTATTTCTTCGTCACAGACTCTGTCCTGTTTTTATTGCATGCACATGAAAAGAGGAAAAAATGGTTTGTTACTTAAGTAAAAAAAAAAAATCAAATAAACATTTACTGAAAATATTGAAAAAAACTTAAACTTATTTTATTTCAGTTGCAAAGGCAACATCTCTCATTTTCATTTAATTTCACATGAAGTATGTAAACGTAAAAAACAATAATAATGAGTATAAGAGCAATACCTTTTTTAACAAATGTAACAATAGTGTACCAGTGTGTTTGTTTGTGTTTTGTTTTTGTTTATTGCTTTGTTTAGCATTAAAAAAAATTCTTATACAGCCAATTTTTGCATGTATGTTAATATAGATTATGGTTTCCTCTGTTAAATCATTGTGCAATGAAACACTGTCTACATAAAACAACTTCAAATGTGACAATGCATAGCCCGTTTGAAGTTAACGATAATAACTTTCATTCAGATATAGGAAAGGAAATTAACACTCTATTGTTTTGGAAATATTATATACATTTGTAATCAAATTCTCAGATTCTCACAAATTTAGTGTGGAATCTGAACAACTGAGACATTCTTTGTTAAAAAATGCAAACCACAACTTTTTATGAGCATACAATTACACAGTTACGTACTAAAATAAAAATCTAAAACTTTATAGACAACTAATTTTAATAAAAAATTAATTTAAATTAAAATAAAAATGACAAAAAAACAACAAAATGACAAATTTAAATGAAAATGGAAAATATAAAAACATCTTAATGAGAAATAACATTGCTCTTTCTGTGTGTGTGTGTGTGTGTGTGTGTGCGCACGCGTATGTGTTTCTGTGCACGCATGTGTGTATCTGTGTGTGTATCTTTGTGTGCGTGTGTGTGTGTATCTGTGTGTGTATGTGCACACGTGTGTGTATGTGCACGCGTGTGTGTATCTGTGTGCGTGCGTTTGTGTATCTGTGTGTGTATCTGTGTGCGCATATGTGTGTGTGTATCTGTGTGCGCGCGCGCGTGTGTTTGTGTGTGTGTATGTGTGTGCACGTGTGTGTGTGTTCGCAGGCAGTGGATCTCAGTAAGCCCATAGACAAGCGCATCTATAAGGGAACTCAGCCCACCTGTCATGACTTTAATCAGTATTCTGCTACGGCGGACAGCGTGGCTCTGATCGTGGGATTCTCTGCAGGACAGGTGCAGTACCTCGACCCCATCAAGAAGGAGACCAGCAAGCTCTTCAACGAGGAGGTGAGCAGATGAGTGTGACTCATGCACATTTACACCTGATGGAAACATCTGTATCAGATGATCAGTGAACCGGAACACCTGAGTCAATTGTTCAAAAAGTTCAATCTGGATAAGAATGACTGGTTTTGCTATTCAGGATCAGGTAACCCATCTTACTTCTGTGACGGTTTTTCAAAGCAATACACTCCAGATACACACTTTTTCAGATTTCCAAATCTGGATTACTAGTGCTCTACGGAGTGTAGGTATTTACACAAATACCTACTTCTGACTGGTCCATCTCTGATGATTGTGACAGTTCAGGAGCGTTGATCTTCAAGAGGATAAAGTTAGAGAAGCAGTTACTGTGCTGCTCAAGAAACATTTCTGATTATTATCAATGTTGAAAACAGTTGTGCTGCACAATATTTTTGTAGAAACTGTGATACATTTTATTTTTCAGGATTCACAGATGAATAGAAAGTTAAAAAAAACAGCATTTATTTGAAACAGATATTTTTTTACATTATAAATGTCACTTTTGATCAATTTAATGTCACTTATATCATCTGTTTTAGGGGGTAGATCATTCAGTTTTGCTGCACCCATACTTTGTAACTCTCTCCCTTCATCTCTTCACTGTGTCAGTTTTTTTTCTTGAATTTAAATCACTTCTTAAAACTCACCTATACTGCATATCTTTGTTTTCTCAAAACTATTCTTATTTTGTGTTGTTTTCTCATTGTGTTATATTTTGTTTTTCACTTGTGCTCAGTGTTGGGGAAAGTTACTTTTAAAAGTAATGCATTACAATATTGCGTTACTCCCTAAAAAAGTAACTAATTATGTGACTCAGTTACATTTTATGGAACGTAATGCGTTGTGTTACTTTTGAGTTACTTTTTAAATCTGTGCGGGGCTTGCGTGTTTGTTTTTAATATTATAAAAGTTCTTCTTTTACAAATGTAAAAGCCCTTTCACACCGAAAGTGAAGTGAATGCGTCTCAGTCTGAAGGAAGTGTAAATTCTCGTCTGTACAGTAGAGAGTGCAGCTCAAACTAATCTCATGAAGAATATGACGCAGCAGAAGAACGTTCAACACTATTCAGCAATAACTAAAATTATACACACGTGTCATTTTTGTTTATTAGTACGGTTGAATTGGATCATCCAAGGTCAGTAGCAAAGACATTAGTTAATAAAATGGGATTAAATAAATAATATTTGCAGGTTTGTATGATATTCTGAGTTTGCATTTGACTGTTTTTAATAATTTTGAGGAACACTGAATCTGTTTTTGAGTAAACACATGTTCATATTTGGTCTAGAACTACAGTAAGATCATGTTCACACACAACACTCTGCACTTACTCCTGATTTCTGTCACCATGGCAACACCAGAGCTGTCACTCAATACATGAGAAACAAAGTAACTGGCGTTACTTATTTTAAAAAAAAATTCTAAATTAGATTAAAAAGTAATGCTATACTTTACTAGTTACTTAAAAAATGTAATCTGATTACGTAACTCGCATTACTGCTTGTGCTTAGATTGTCATGTTTATTTATTATACTGATGTTCTTCTTTTCAGTAGTAACATTTTTGTTGTAAAGCAACCTTGAGCACCAGAAAGACGCTATATAAATAAAAAGTATTATTATTATTATTATTATTATTATTATTATTCTCTCCCCAGAGGCTGATAGACAAATCAAAGGTGACATGTCTCAAGTGGCTTCCGAAGTCAGAGAACCTCTTCCTCGCATCTCACGCCAGCGGTCACCTCTACCTCTATAACGTGGAGCACCCATGTGGCACCACCGTGCCGCAGTACTGTCTGCTCCGTCAAGGCGAGGGCTTCGCAGTTTACTCCTGCAAGACCAAGACGCCCCGTAACCCGCTGCTCCGCTGGGCTGTCGGCGAGGGAGGGCTAAACGAATTTGCCTTCTCGCCCGACGGCGTTCACGTGGCCTGCGTCGGTCAAGATGGCTGCTTGCGAGTTTTTCACTTCGACTCGATGGAGCTTCAAGGCGTGATGAAGAGCTACTTCGGCGGGCTTCTCTGCGTCTCCTGGAGCCCCGATGGGAAGTATCTTGCAACGGGTGGAGAAGACGATTTAGTGACGGTTTGGTCGTTCGCAGAGAGTCGCGTGGTTGCGCGCGGACACGGGCACAAGTCGTGGGTCAACGTCGTCGCGTTCGACCCGTTCACGACGAAACTGGAGGACGAGGAGCCGATGGAGCTCAGTGGTAGTGAGGAGGATTTCCAGCAGGGGGCGCTGCACTTTGGCCGCGTGCGAACCAGTAGCACGCTCTCACGACTTTCGCGGCACAGCTCCAAAGGCGGTGCTTCGTCCGTGTCGTACCGCTTCGGATCAGTTGGGCAAGACACGCAATTCTGTTTGTGGGATCTGACGGATGATGTTCTATATCCGCGGCTTCCGCTCTCCCGCGCAATTACAAACACCTTCGGCCCTACGCTCCCGAGTGGAAGCAGCGTTGTCGAAGGTCACCACCATCCCTCCAACCCTCATCAGACGTCGACGTTGCCACTGCCTTTGCCTCGTTCGCTGTCGCGCTCCAATTCCCTTCCGCATCCCGCTGTCGCAAACACCTCCAAAAGCCAGGGGGCGACGGAGAGCAGCGTTACGAGCAGCAGCGGCGGAGGAGGAGGAGGGGGAGCAGGAGGAACAATCACGCCGTTTAGCATTGGACGCTTTGCAACGCTTTCTCTACAAGAGCGCAAAACGGACAAATCCGGGGTGGGAGGGGAAAAGGAGCACAAGCGCTATCACAGCCTCGGGAACATCAGCAAAAGCAATGATAAGATCAACGTGGCGCCGCGCAGTAACAGGCTAGATGGCGCTAAAGTGCTGGGAACCACACTGTGTCCTCGTATGAACGAAGTGCCGCTGCTGGAGCCACTGGTGTGCAAGAAAATCGCCCACGAGCGGCTCACCGTTCTGGTCTTCATGAACGACTGCATCATCACGGCATGTCAGGAAGGACTCATCTGCACTTGGGCCAGACCTGGGAAAGCGGTGAGTTGAGATTTAAATGCAAAGCATTCAGATTTGTGTGCAAGGTTTATTGCAATGCGTTAAATGCATGTCAAAATAAACTTGTACAACTTTTTTGTGGTCTTGAGTGTGCAAGGTTTATTGCAATGCGTTAAATGCATGTCAAAATAAACTTGTACAACTTTTGCATGTAAAAAAAAAAACTTGTGTGTGATAGGCAAGGCAAGGCAAGGCAAGTTTTTTTTGTGGTAATTCAAAGTGCTACATGAAGGTAAAATACTGAAGAAAAATAATAACAAAAATAAAAACAAGCATTTTCAAAAACATTAAGGCAATTTTTCCCATTGGAAATGAATTTAAAAAATTGAGTTAAAATGCCAGTTAAAAATAGAAAATGATTTTACATAGAATATGTGATTAAAAACCAACAACTACAACTTAATGAAGTCTGTTTAAACTAAATTAAATCTGATCTCTTCTGGAAAAATGCGGGCTGGGCAATTGGTGTGTGATTTTACTTAAAAACAATTTTCACATATCTGCAATATATTTTGGCTAGGTGAGATTTTGCTAAATGTACTGGAAAATTACGATGATAAACGGTTCAAGTCAGAACAGCATCTGCATCAAATGTGAAATTTTGATGGTGTAGGCATAACAAGTTTCTCTAAGTCTTGACTGAAATAGTATTTTCATTTTACATCTAAATTTACTTAAAAAAGTGATTTACTTTAAAACAATTTTCACTCAGAAATTGCTAGTAGATTTTGCTAAAAATTACGATGAAACGGCAAGTAACACATTGCATCAAATGTGAAATTTTGAAGTAGAAAGACTGAAATAGTATTTTCTTGAAAACTAAAATTTGGTAGATATTGATGTTAACAGCCACTGAAATAGTAAAATTAAAAACAATGGAAAAATATTAGTACTGATTGAAAGATGTTGATCATGTTTATAGAAACAATATATTTTACATTTTATTGCAAAACATGCATATATACGCATTGTAACGCATTGAATTAAACGTTGATGTAGAAAGACTAAAGTAGTATTTTCTGGTAAAAATCTTCATTTACAACTTATTTTAAATATAAATATATTTTTTGAATCACAACATTACACACTTTGATTTGAAGCGATGTTTAAAAAAAAATCAGACGAAAAGACAACAACACAAGACTGAACTAAACAGGTGAATACTTTTTCATTTTTAACAGTCAATGAAATTATCAAATTGTAATGAATCAAGAATATATGAAAGTTTCACTTTTTGAAATAAGTTACAAAAAAATAACTTTTTCATGATATTCAATTTTTTTTAGATTCACTCGTATATCTATGTATACGGGTGTATGTATATATATTTATATACGTATTTATTTATTTAGTTATTTATTTATTATTGTTATTATTTATTTGTTTGGCCAGTCATTTTCAGATGTTGCGAATATGTTGGATATTGCCAAAAGTCATTTCATCACTGCTCACATTTTAACTGGTGCTGTTTCTTGTCTGTTTTTCCACTAGCATCCGTCTCAGCCGCTGTCAGCACAGAACGGAAACTCTCCGAGCGGGACGGTGGTATAACCGAAGCCTCATTCTCGTGTCTTCATCCGGAGCATCACAGTGTCGAACCCATCCATTGAATCCTTACCAAACCACTTCGCTTAAGTTGCACATGAACGCATACACACCGGGACCATTTTGCACCGCTGCGACGCACCACGGCTCTCTCCTGCAGACAGACTGCGAGACTCTTCTGTGCAGAAACCCTGCTGGCCTCTTCTCTAGCCGAGTTTACTGTAAAAGCCACGGCCAATTAATTTCCGATTTATTTATTTGATCATCGAGACTTCTATTGTACATATTCAGACTACTCTATAACGGCAGAGGACGTATATTGAAATAATGAACTCAAATAATTAATATATGAAGATCCTATATTGTACATAGTGACAGATGCATTGAATGTGGATTGACGAGTTCTTGTTCTAGTGTGCTAGTGCTTCAGTGGTGATCTGCCTGAGAAAGTGACTTGAGTTTTCCGCTTCATAGATCACAGATGCTACTCGAGAGGGGAGGTTAGTGTCGTCTAGAAATAGTGTCCAATGGTAGGCCGGGTTTATGAACCGTAAAAGTGAGATTTTATATATTTACTAAGTTTTTGGTAAGCAAAGAATGTCACCGCTGAATGAAATCGGACATTTGTGCGATTCTCACGTGACTGTTTAGAGCTAGTCCAAACTAGAAGCGGATCTCTTAAAATTTGCCTTGTTGAACGCAAGACTGTGGAAGCCTGTTTCTGCCACAGAATAAAAAATAAAAATGGTTATTGCAGCTTTTTATCTCACAATTTAGAAAAATGTAATATATAAACTAAAAAAAAAAAAAAACTGAATTGTGTCACCTGTTCAGAAATATTCTGTGGAGGAAACAAAAAACAGAATTTGTAAATCGTGATTAAAAAAAGTCAGAATTGTGGAAAGTCAAAATTGCGAGATACAAAATCAGAATTCCGAAAAAAGCTAAAATTGCAAGATGAACTCAGAATTGCAAAAAAAGTCATTGTGAAACAAACTCAGAATTCTGGGAAAAAAGTAAAATTGCGAGATATAAACTCAGAATTCCAGAAAAAAGTTAAAATTGCGAGATATAAACTCAGAATTGCGAAAAAATCTAATTTGCGAGATATTAAATCAGAATTCCTGAAAAAAATTACAATTGTGATATATAAACTCAGAAAAGCAAGAAAAAAGTTAAAATCGCAAGATGAACTCAGAATTGCAAGAAAAGTCGAAGTTGTGACACATAAACTTTGAATTTTAAAAAAAATTGTTAGATATAAACTCAGAATTCCAAAGAAAATAAAAGTTGTGAAATATAAACTCAGAATTCTGAAAAAAGTAAAAAAAAACTTCATGTAACCTCAGGATTAGAAAAAAGTAAATTCTGAGAAAAAAGGTTGCAATTACCTTTTTGAAAATGTTTTATTCTGTGATGGAAATAAGCTTCCATACCAGTCGGATGTCACGGAAGGAAGAAACTTTTCTGTCGTTTGAGCAACACATTTAACTATTGTAGCACGGAGTAGGCACTATTCCTTACACCTGCTATGCCTCTTGCAAAATTTTGCACATTTACAGGTTGATTTAGCTTGCTAGAGGGACCATTTACAAGTGTCGGGATCACCGAGAGCCAATGTGAAGTGTGTTTTTAGGGTTTTGTCGTGCAGACTTCTCAAAAGGACTATCGTATCATTTCTAGTGACGTCTGTCAATCAGTTCAATTCTTGCCATAAAGCAGATCAGTGCAAACCTGCATTAACAAACATTCCTGTAGAGAAGAAAACAAAATCATTGGATATCATATATACTGTCAGTCATACATTTCAAATTGTCACCAAAACCAGTTTCTCAAGCAAGATTTGCAAATGTTTCTTTTATGATCCTGACAGTAAACGAACACCGTAAGGATGGATTATTTTCTCGCAAGCTCCTATATAAAGCATCTAAATACTCAAACCAACTGAGAAAGCATTAAAATTGATAGAGAAGTTTGTGATAAGCCACATTTGAGGATATTGAGTCTTTCTAGAAGTCTGTGTAGGAACACTACATAAATTAGTCTTTGGGGTCATTGCACTGGTTCAAATGTGGTAAATTGGGCTACTTTAGTGATCCTGACATGGACAAGTCAGAACTATGCTTGTATTTTAGACAAAGGTCAAGCTAATGAACTCGTATACGATCATTCCCACCGAATTACAGAACACTACTTGATAAAAACAGTGTTTTAGCCCTGATGGTATGTATACTTAACACTTGGTTCTCATTTTTTATGTCTTTTTGTAACTTTGTGTTTTTTTTTTTATGTCAGATATTTTGGGATTTATGTTTTGTACGGCTGTAGCATTGTGATTGTCTTTGCTGTTAACTGGAGAAATGCAAATGGACCAATTAGTGGACGTTGGACGTTTTGTGTATTTTTATTGTGCACTTTTTAAACTACTGCTTCCATCCATTAGGGGATTTTTTGTTACTTGTTTTCTTTTCTCTTTTTTTTTTTTGCAAATGCATTCAGTTCTGATGGATGTTTTGTCTTACTGTAGCTTGTGTATCCTAACAGATGACGGCATCCATCTGCCTACACTGAACTGTAAGAGCGTCATCGACGTATGAAAATGGAAGATTTTGGTGTAACCTCCGTTCCTCCACACTGCTTTACTTTAAAATCGATTATCTTCCACTGCATGTGTTTTCATTTATCACACGGTTATATGCCTGAGTCTGATGATGTGGCCAACAATATCACAATATCAAGTTTGTATATGGGAATCTGTTATTAAAACCTCAAATACTCATGCATCGCATTTTTATTTGTAATCACTTATACCAGTGAACAAATTTAAAGGAAAAGTTCATCCAAAAATGAAAATGTGCTCATCTTCAGGCCATCTGAGATGTGGATGAGTTTGTTTCTTCATCAGATTTGTAGAAATGTAGCACTGCATCAGTGTCTCATCAATGGATGCTCTGCAGTGAATGGGTGCCGTCAGAATGAGTGTCCAAACAGCTGATAAAAACATCACAATAATCCACAGCACTCCAGTCCATCAGTTCACATCTGGAGAAGACAAAAACTGCATGTTTGTAAAAAAAAAAAAAAAAAAAAAAAATCTGTTTTGGCTCGTAAACAGTGCTTGATCTGTGCAGATTTCTCTCCTGATTCACACCAGAACACTTTTTCACTGGAGGAAGTGTTATTATGGATTATAGACTCTATGTATTTTAGTTAAAATCATCTTAATGCTGGATGTGTTTCAGCTTTTGTCTTCTCCAGATGTTCACTGATGGACTGGAGTGCTGTGGATTACTTGTGGATTACTGTGATGTTTTTATCAGCTGTTTGGTCTCATTCTGACGGCACCCATTCACTGCAGAGCATCCATTGCTGAGACAGTGATCGCAACACGTCAGTAGTATGTTGTAACAGCTGAAGTATAAAAACCTTTGTCTTCGGTGAATACAGCAGTGTGAAGTTGTTTTTGGACAGTTGCTCTATCTACCTCTGGTAAGACTGTTAAAAATCACATTTGATCACATTTTAGGCAAAGCAAACATTGTTTGATTGTTTTTTAGAGTTGGTGCAGTGGTTTGAAATAAGTTGGATCTTTCACAGATAATCATGACAACTGACCAACAAGAACATCAAGTGAGTTTGAGAAATTAAATTTAGTGTTTATTCTAGATTCACCCTAAATTTACACAGCTCTGACTGTCCTACAGACGCACAGGAACAGTTTCCTACAGGACACAGGTGATGATGATGATGATGATGGCAAAGGTGTGGTACACAGTAGATGGAACAACATCCGTACTCCAGTTAGGACTAAAGACCAACTATCAACCTCAGTTTACACAACGCTAGATCTACATGTGGAAGATGACACCAACCGATCTGATTCAGAAATTAATAACATTTGTGTCCTTAAGGCGAGAGACTACAGGCAAAACCATTTTTTTTGTTCATGCACTTGTCAAATTTGAGATCTTGTTCTTATTTTAGAATAGTGAATAAAAACATCCAAAATACACATTTAACTGCTTACTTTGTTACACTTTATTTGCATTTAGTCATTTGTCAGATGCTTTTATCCAAAGAGACTTATGTTGTTGTGGACTTATCAAAATAAAGTGTTAGAAGATATTAAGCAGACAGTCTACTAATACTCTGATGACTGCTAGTTGACATGTAGTTGAAAAGTTACTTACTGTTAGTAGAATGTCTAAAGTGGACCATCAGAATAAAGTGTTACCAATAATATATTATTATTTATATTAAATAATATCAACCAGTTAACATAATGTTACAATTTTTTTCACATTTCATTTCCAAAAAAGTGTTGGAAAATATTACAGGGTGTTCATTCACTTTAATATACAATTGTGTTGATTGACAGGTGTCACTGAAACCATGGGGTCTTGACAGGTGTGATAACCTGGAGTGCTGATGTAATCAAAAACAAAACATCTTATTGTTAATCTATTCATTAGTCTTAATGAGAACAGCAATTATATTTCGAAATACCAGACTTGCTTTGAAACATACATTAGAAATGCAATCATTTTACCACATACTTGTATATTTTTGTCCAGTTTATGTATAATAGAAACAGAATAATAATAGAAAAAATATCAACAATAATACATTATAGATATTTTTTTAAGTAAGTTCTTCACAGTCTTTAGACATGGAAATATTTAGAAGCGTTTTAAAATTTTAGGATGAGGCCTCTTATATATATTTGGGGGTCAGATGTAGGCTCCAGGGTCACAATAGCTAAGTGTGTTTTAGGTGATCGCGTGTCAGAATGGCTCGTACTAAGCAGACCGCCCGTAAATCCACCGGAGGAAAAGCTCCTCGTAAGCAGCTGGCGACTAAAGCGGCCCGTAAGAGTGCGCCCTCTACTGGAGGAGTCAAGAAGCCCCATCGCTACAGGTACTGAGCCGCGAGTGCTGTTTGTTCTGAAGCCGCGGGCGAGCGCTGACGGCTCTGTGTGTGTCTGTAGGCCCGGGACCGTGGCTCTGCGTGAGATCCGGCGCTACCAGAAGTCCACCGAGCTGCTGATCCGCAAGCTTCCCTTCCAGCGTCTGGTGCGTGAGATCGCTCAGGACTTCAAGACCGACCTGCGCTTCCAGAGCGCCGCCATCGGAGCCCTGCAGGTCAGCACGCCTTCTCCACAAAATCTCTGTGTGTTCCTCACAAATCCTGCGACTGCCTTTCTGTTCGAAGTTATTATAGTGGAGTAACAATTCTGACTTAAAATTGAGATAATTTACAGTTTAAAAAAGTTTGAATTGTGATATTGAAACTCAGAGAAAAGAGAAAACACTCAGAATTGTGAGATAAAGTGTCACGATTACCTTTATTATTTTTCTTTCCACAACAAGAATAGAAAGCAATAGCCAGATGTAACCTCAGAATTCAGAGAAAAAATGCAGAATTGCGAGACGTAAACATAGAAATGCAAGATAAAAACAGAATTGTGAAATGTAAATGAAGAATTGTGAGACATAAACAGAATTTGTCTTGCCTGGGCCCGACATGACCAAGTAGAATTCATAGAATTCATTCAAATAGAATTGCGAACAAAAATAAGTCAGAATTGTGAGATATAAACATGCAATTGTGAAATAAAAAGTTGCAATTACCTTCTATATTTTAGTTCTGTGGCGGAATACATATTTCAAGATTTCTCATTTTCATTTAGTTCAGCGATGTAATAAAATAGCTAAAACTAAAGTCTAAACATAAACTATAAAGAGTTAAAAAAAATGACTAAAACACAAATTTACTAAATATTTAACTAAAATAAAAATATTTAAAAAATCAAAATACCTGCATGTCATCCAAGATATTCATGTCTTTCTTTCTTCAGTTTTCTGAGGAAAACATTCAGTATTTTTCTCCATGCAGTGGACTTCAGTGGTGCTCAACGGATTGAAGGTCAAAAACACAGCTTTAAAGAGCTCTACACGACCCCAGCCGAGGAATAAGGCTCTTATCTACTGAAACCATCGGTTATTTATTTAACTTTACATGTGTTTTAACCTCAAACGCTCTGTGATGTGTACTCTGTGCTCTCCGGTTCAGGACAGTCAGAGAAGGTCTAAACACTCCTCCAACTTCTTATAAAGGCGCTTGATCTTCTTTGCATGTTCACTTTGTAAACACTGGAGCGGTACTTCAGCAGCGATGTAGGATCATTTAAAACCTTTTTTTTTAGAATTTTACGGCTGCTGAAAATCCAACTTTGATCACAGGAATAAATTACATTTTACAAGATATTCACATAGAGAACAGCTGTTTTAAATTATAATAATATTATACATTTTTACTGTACTATTAATTAAATAAATGCAGCCTTGGTGAGCAGAAGAGACTAAAAAATGCATGTTAAAATTGACAAAAACACAACAAAACTACAAAGATTGTATTGAAGAATGTAATTAAAGAATTTAATAGTATCTAGACTCTTCTCAGGTCATGTGACTCGTGTGTGTGTGAGTGTGAGTGTGTGTGAGTGTGTGTGTGTGGGTGTGTGTATATGTGTGTGTGTGTGTGTGTGTGTATATGTGTGTGTGTGTATATGTGTGTGTGTGTGTGTGTGTGTGTGTATATATGTGTGTGTGTGTGTGTGTGCTGCAGGAGGCCAGCGAGGCGTATCTGGTGGGTCTGTTCGAGGACACTAACCTGTGTGCCATCCACGCCAAGCATGTCACCATCATGCCCAAAGACATCCAGCTGGCTCTATAATGGTTATTTTGACGTCCTTTATTTTCCTGAGATGCACAGGTGGGCGTATGATTTCAGTGATGCATTCTGGGATTGGCGGGGGAATCCTGTGTTTTTGATGAGCTTATAGCAACAGACTGTATTTTATACCATTTGATAGATCCTTCACGAGCTGTTTATGTAGACACTCGCTCAGGCTTTTCATGGTTTTATCACGAGGTGATTACGTTTGCTTTGTTTTGTATGTGTGTAAGTCTAAAAAGACATCTTTGTACTACACAGATAGAGAAGTGGACAATAAAGTGTTGCTGAACTGTTGCCGAGTCTGATTTATGAGAATATTGCACTTTCTCCAACACTGCTGTCTCAGTTAATAATGTTATGAGTGTAATTATGTGAGTATTTAACACTGCTGTACTCTTAGCATTCATATTCTGATCTACATAACAGAGCTTCATGTGGCTGTAACTGGCAGAGATGAATGTAAATCGTGGTAAAACCGTGGTATTCAATAAAGCAGGGGTCAGAGGAAAGGTTAAGAAAGGGTTAAAAATGTGAAAGAATAAATAATGAAACTAAACACAAAATTGACTCAAGTAAATACATAATAAAATGTGTATGAATATATAAATTTGATTAAAATAAATAAAAATTGTTAAAATAAAGAAATAAAAAGTGAATGTATAAGTACATAATGCTACAATTAAAAAAGTATTTAAATTAAATTACAATAAATAAGCAATGAAAGTGTATGTTAATGTAACAAATTGATTACAATAAATAAAAATGGTTAAAATAAATTATAAAAAGTGATTTAAAAAAGTGTAAAAGTAGATAAAATGATTTAATAATAAAAAACGAAATAAATAAAAATACAAATAATTAAATAAGATTATAATTATAACCATATTAATAAGAATGCAATTATACCATAAAACTAAGCAAAAATGTATTAAAATAAATTTGAATACAAATTTAATATTTGATTTTAGATTACATTAAATAATAAAAATAATAAAATAACATTGATTAAATGAATAAATAAGTCAGGGCATCTGTGACAGATGATAAGTGTTGTTAATTCAGTATTGTGTGATTATTTTAACAAATGAAGATGATTTTTCTAACATTTTGAAGCGCGCTGTGGCAGGCTGCCGCGCGGTGCATTGTGGGAGCCGTTGATTGGCGCACTTCCGCTCCCATTGTGCGCGAGAGACGGTAAATAACACTGAAGCTCAACTCTAAACACTGTTTAAACACAACTTATACTAAGGTAAGGCCAACAAGGAATAAAAAATACAAATGTGTTCTTTAATTGTTCTTTTAGGAAGGAAATGTCGTGTTTTGTGTAAATCGCGTCGGTTTGAACGGGTTTGTGTGTATATCAGTGAAATCCTGAGGCGCTTCGTCCGCGCGAGCTGCAGAAAACATCCGAAATAAACGGATATTTCACAAACGACGAAAAACACCATAAACGCCTCCAATCCTGCTTTACACTTCTGATATCGCATCCCTAGAGTGTTTTCTTTGTTGTCCGAGTGCAACTGGTGAGAATAGTGGCGTGATTCGCAGTGAAATTGTCGAAGTTTTATCATTAGTTCGTCTCTTTTCTCGCTCAGTTATCTGTGAGAGTCAAACCGGCGCCATGATGATCACTGATGAGGGGCGGGGCTTGCGCCGACCGTCCGGTTCGTTTCCTGTCCTCCGATTGGTCGGCTCATGAATATTATTATGAAGAGGCTGGTTTTCGAGGCATGATTGACGTGTTAAACTTCCTGTTGTTTTCAAGCTCAAACGCAGCCCTAAAGCGTCTTAAATGTAATTGCTTCGAAATCAAATGCACCTGAAAAAGTGTAAAAAATAAAAAATAAGATAAAACTGATTTAACTATACAAATACATTTAATTAAAATTAGTAATATATCTATTAATTAAAACAAAAATAAATGTGAATAAAATAAATTGTTTAAAATAATTTAAATCTGTAACTAATAAAAAAAAAAATTAAAATAGGTAAATTATTTAAATGGTGATATAAAAAGTTCAAAATATGTTGACCTCATTTATTTTAATCAATTAATTTTTATTTATTTTAATTAATTTAATCGTATTCATTTGTTTTAAACAATTTAATTCACATTTATTTATACAATTTACTTATTTTAATGAAATGATTTTATTTGCATAATTTACTTAATCATGTTGTTTGTTTATTTATTTATTTTGGTTATTTAAATCATTTAGATTTTTTAAAAACTAAGTAGGTAACTGTGTGTGTGTGTGTGTGTGTGTGTGTTTGTGTGTGTATATGTATATGTATATATATATGTATATGTATATATGTATATATTTTTTTGTAAACTATATATATATATGTATATATGTATATATATGTATATGTGTATATGTATATATGTATATGTATATATGTATATGTATATATGTATATGTGTATATGTGTATATGTGTATATGTATATGTGTATATGTGTATATGTGTATATGTGTATATGTGTATATATGTATATATGTATATATTATATATATATATATGTATATATATTGTATATATGTATATATATATATATATATATATATATATGCTGTATGTGTGTGGTATATATATATATATATATATATATATATATATATAAAATAGTACATTTGAATAAATTAACAGAACAGTGAGTAGTAGATGTAATGTAATAAAAACAAAATATTTTGCAAATAAAGTTTTTATAGATTATTTATAATATTGATTTTTTCACTGTATTAATGCATGAAAATGTATAGCTGCATTTTAAGTTTTAGTACGGGGTCAGACTAAAGGAGTACAGTGTAAATGTGTTAACAGTGCAGTATTTCTGTGCATGTGTGTAATATTGTGTGTGTGTGTGTATGTGTGTGTGTTTTAGGTGATCGCGTGTCAGAATGGCTCGTACTAAGCAGACCGCCCGTAAATCCACCGGAGGAAAAGCTCCTCGTAAGCAGCTGGCGACTAAAGCGGCCCGTAAGAGTGCGCCCTCTACTGGAGGAGTCAAGAAGCCCCATCGCTACAGGTACTGAGCCGCGAGTGCTGTTTGTTCTGAAAGCCGCGGGGGGCGAGCGCTGACGGCTCTGTGTGTGTCTGTAGGCCCGGGACCGTGGCTCTGCGTGAGATCCGGCGCTACCAGAAGTCCACCGAGCTGCTGATCCGCAAGCTTCCCTTCCAGCGTCTGGTGCGTGAGATCGCTCAGGACTTCAAGACCGACCTGCGCTTCCAGAGCGCCGCCATCGGAGCCCTGCAGGTCAGATTGGTCAGGGTTATTACAGTGGACTAAAACCATTAAGAACTTCATTCATTTGATCAAAATATTATTAGAATGTAAAACAGCTGTGTGTGTGTGTGTGTGTGTGCTGCAGGAGGCCAGCGAGGCGTATCTGGTGGGTCTGTTCGAGGACACTAACCTGTGTGCCATCCACGCCAAGCGTGTCACCATCATGCCCAAAGACATCCAGCTGGCGCGCCGCATCCGTGGAGAACGTGCCTGAGCTCTCTCTCTCTCTCTCTCTCTCTCTCTCTGTGTGTGTGTCTCTCTCTCTTGCTGTTTGTTGGTAGTTTTAGAGTTCAGTCCTGGTGGAGTGGGTGGCGTCTCTTTGTTTTTTGGCTACAGACTTTTAGGGTACTTCCTGTTTGCATGTACCAGCCCGTGACTGATCAGCCTCACACACACACACACACACACACTGTCCATCGATCACGAGTGAAGGTTAAATAAGGCGGTCAGGGCTGATGTCTGTATTCAGGGCGTTATGTCTCTCATGCAGGGTGCTAAAACAGCCCTGACCCATCCCAGAATTCCCTGCACCGTCCATCACGAGCGCGCACGTGTGTGTGTGTGTGTGTGTGTGTGTGTGCGTGTGTGTGTGTGTGAGGTTCTCAATCAGCACGGGGTTTGTATACAAGCATCTCTCCAACAAATGTTTATTATTGCAATATCAAGAATTACTTTTAATAATTATTGATGTCTGTTTCTTTTTGTATGCATCCATATAAGCTTGTCTCATAGATCTAGAGCATATTTTTGAAGGTGGAGACTCTTCTAAAGACAGTTTTACATCACAAATCATGTTTGTTTTCTAGAGGATGGGTTGGGTTCAGTCTCAGGATGTTCAGCAGTACTCTAACTGGCTCCAGCGCTCAGAATAACATGAACGAGCCGTTGATTTTGGGTCTTTCAGTAGGAGGATCTGGACGGAGTGACTGATTCGAACTGAATAAATATATATTGGCTTGATACTGTTTTTGAGTTTCACCACGAGAATGTCCTTCAGTAAAGAGCAGTTTTCTACTCCCCTCTCTTCAGCGTCTCACGACTCCTCAGGCAGACATGGAGACATTATTATTTAATCCTGCGTGATTTGTGGGTGTTTAGTTTCTCCTTTATTCAGAGTCTGACTACAGAACATTCAGGTGTTTAATAAACTTATCTTAATATTCCTCCTAATTGTGTAATAAATGGATGTCACACACTTTTGTGGGTTGTCTTTCACTGTGAAGTTCAAATAAACTGCATTCAACTCTTGTTATAGAAACTTGTTACGTTTTATTTGCTTTATTTTATGCACTTTATTTCTTGTATGAAAGATGCTGTACAAATAAATTATTAATTAGATTACATATATGCACTTAAAAATGATTTACACCAATGAATAAGGCTTAATATAGTCCAGATTTTAAAAAATAAACGTTTTGCTAACGTTCCCATTAAGTAATAAAAAATGTAATTTCTGAATGTTCTCCAAACGTCAGGTTTTTAAATGATTAAAAACGATCTTCAAGGTTATGCGAATATTAAGTGTACGTTCAGTTTTATAACATTGCTTTTAAATATGGTCTGAAGTAACGTTTTAAAACATTTCAGAAATAAATATGTTTTTGTGCTAACGTTTTTTTTTTTTTTTTTTTTTGCCTTTATTTCAACAACATTACAACCAAACAAGGTACATGAACATATTTTCAAAAAAATAACCACAATTATTCAGACTTGGTTGAGCATAACCAAACTTATAACAACAAACACATCAAAAATAAAAATTTATTTAAAAAAAAAAATAATAATTAAAAATTGGATTTTTAATTAAATTATATAATTCCAACATAGAGGTCAGTTTAAGGGCTTTTTTATTCTTAACAAATTTTAAGGATTTATATAAAAGTTTTAGCTCGTTACACCAATGAATAAAGCTGGGTTTAGATTTAAACCATCTGCATTTGTGAATAAAAAACCTCCCAAAACAAATCAGAGAATTGAGAAAAAATTCTAACTCTTTGTTTTCATGAAAAATACCAAACCTAACTACCTTCACAATTTGAATGGTGATAATTCAACATCTTTGGAACATAACCAGTTTTGCATCTCACTCCAAAAGAAGTGAACTGAATCACACCAAAAAAAAACATGCTCTAGAGTTTCAATACTTTTTTCACAAAAAACACAATCATTTGTATCAAAATTAAATTTTAACCTTAAAAATTCTTTGGTAGGGTAAATCTCATTTATAATCTTGAAGCACACCTCTTTAACTTTTGGAGGGAGGGGGTAAGACAAATAGTTTTTTCTAATTTTTTTGTTTTTGTGCTAACGTTTTGAGAGCATCAGGTGACTCCGCCCACACACGCGGCGGCGCGCCGGAATCACGTCACCAGCGCGCGCCCGATGGCGTCACGTCCTCTGCCGCTTCCACGCGCCGTAGTTCCGCTCGCGAGGATCCGAGGGTCTGGGAAACAAACATAAATATTAACACTTACCATTACAAAAAATAATAAACAAACTCCCAGAATCATGGCGACGACATTCGAGCAGATGAGAGCGAACGTCGGCAAACTTCTGCGGGGCATCGACAGGTGAAGATGATTATTAATAACCGATAAACATCACAATCGAGCACATATTACAGCCCGTCCACGTGTGTGCAAAAATTGTGCATTTATCTCGCAATTCTGACTTTTTAAAATCAGAATACTATTTTTTTTTCTCGCAATTCTGACTGTTTTGTACAGAGCACATTAGTGTAGTTGTCCAGATCAGTGTAGTGTACTTCAGCTCTGAGTCTAGGTCATGTACAGCTGATAATGGATCATTAATGAGTGGTTTCTGATGACTGCAGGTATAACCCCGAGAACCTGTCCACGCTGGAGCGATACGTGGACACTCAGGCCCGAGAAAACACCTACGACCTGGAGGCCAACCTGGCCGTGCTCAAACTGTGAGTGATGCGCACTATCTAGGGCTCGACGCCAGTCCCTCATCAGTGCATAGGGATGCAAAGATATCAATATCTCACGATACGATAATATTGTGATATGAAGTCCACGATATGATATGTATTATGATATTTTAAAAAAAGACTGCTGCACTTTAACCCATGTTCTTATTGACTTGTAGCTGAACTTTAAAGGAGACTCAAGCCTCTTTTTATTCGTGAGATAGTGTCTCAGTCTAAATTACACTCACACTGCTGTTTGAGGAAGACAAACTAATTACAATATAATAATAATAATGACAGTAATAGACATATATTGTACAACGACTGCACTGTAAATAAATGAAATGAATATTTCACAGGTGTATTATTTCTGCTTCTTTCCTAACTTCTACACTTGAGAGAGATGTTTAGAATCTGGACTGTGTTTAAAGCTCTAGCTGTCTGAGATTCATACTGTACTTGAATCTTTTATTCTGAAGGAGACTCACTACACACACACCTACACTAAACACACACTCACTACAAATCTAGAGAAACACTGTAATCATCTGAACACACAGCAGACTCACATCAGGTGAAAGAAAGGAGCTGCCTGCATTCATTGAGTGTGAACGAAGCGTTCTGAGACAGAAAACACCGGATCAGCAGCTGATCGTCTGAACCAAGACTTGATGAAGAGATTGAGCACATCGTGCTTTCAGTTCCACTTCCTTTGACAGACGCTGTGCACAGTAGAACTATCGTTTCATATCATCACAGTTTTGCTATCGCTGTATCACAATCCTGATAATATCATTACATGTGTATCAGGTACCAGTTCAACCCGGCGTACTTCCAGACCACCGTCACGGCTCAGATCCTGCTCAAAGCGCTCACCAACCTGCCGCACACAGACTTCACGCTCTGCAAGTGCATGATCGACCAGACCCACGTATCCTTAATGTGCACCTCTGGAGATTGTCTCGAGACGCTGCCGGGGTCTTTAAGATGTTCAGCATCATTACTGCAGTCTTCAGTGTCACATGATCTTCAGAAATCATTCTAATATGATGATTTGCTGCTCGAGAAACATTTCTGATTATTATCAGTGTTGAAAACAGTTTCCAGGTGTTTCCTTGACTGCAGTGTCGCAGCAGGAGGAGCGTCCGATAAGACAGATCCTGTACCTGGGGAACCTGCTGGAGACCTGCCACTTCCAGAGCTTCTGGGTACACACACACACACACACACACACACACACACACACTCCTACAATACACACATGGTTTATGAGGTTCATGCTTCCCTGTAAACCGAAAGGCTTAAAACAAACTGAACAGTGTTTTTAGTACTTGTAAATATTCCTGTAGTTCTGTGTGAGGGGTAGGTTTAGGGTAAGTGGACAGAATAGATCCAGTATGTCTGGGGAGAGTTTGTTAATGTTGTGTTTCTCAGGCCAGTCTGGAGGAGAATCGAGATCTCATTGATGGAATCACAGGATTTGAGGACTCAGTGCGGAAATGTAAGTGATTGCTGTATTACTGATATTATATAGATTATTATGTTTCTTCATCTGCTGCTCACTAAACCTTTGAAAGACCATTTCTACTATGGAATAAAAAAAGGTCTTACAGTTTTGTCTTACAGTTCAGACATTTTGCCTCACATTTCTGCATGGATGTCTTGTAATTCTGACTTTTTCCTGCTAGAAAAAGTCTGAATTGTGAGCTAAAAATTTGCTGTTAATCTCTTTATTGTTTTTGCTCCATTCTTCATGAGCTAAACTCAAAGATCTATGTTTACAAAAGGCCTATTTCTTTCAAATATTGTTCACAAATCTGTCTAAATCTGTGTTAGTGAGCCGAGATAATCCATCCACCTCACAGGTGTGGCATATCAAGATGCTGATTAGACAGCATGATTATTGCACAGGTGTGCCTTAGGCTGGCCAAAATAAAAGGACACTCTAAAATGTGCAGTTTTTACTGTATCGGGGGATCCGGGGGGGTCCGAAAACCAGTCAGTATCTGGTGTGAGCACCATTTGCCTCACGCAGTGCACCACATCTCCTTCACATAGAGTTGATCAGGTTGTTGATTGTGGGATGTTGGTCCACTCCTCTTCAATGGCTGTGTGTGGCTGTTGGATATTGGCAGGAACTGGTTGATGGTTTTTTGTAGGATGTTGAAGAGGATGTCGTATATGCTCATTGGGTGACATTGTCCGGTGAGTATGCTGGCCATGCAAGAACTGGGATGTTTTCAGCTTCCAGGAATTGTGTACAGATCCTTGCAACATGGGGCCGTGCATTATCATGCTGCAACATGAGGTGATGGTCGTGGATGAATCGCACAACAATGGGCCTCAGGATCTCATCACGGTATCTCTGTGCATTCAGAATGACATCAATAAAATAAAAAAACTCTCCAAAGTGCCATACGCCATCGAATGTGAGCATTTGCTCACTCAAATCGGTTATGACAATGAACTGCAGTCAGGACGAGACCCCGATGAGGACGACGAGCATGCAGATGAGCTTCCCTGAGACGGTTTCTGACAGTTTGTGCAGAAATTCTTTGGTTATCAAACCTTTTGTTGCAGCAGCTGTCCGGCTGATGTGGTTACACATGGTCTGCGGTTGTGAGGCCGGTTGGATGTATTGCCAGATTCTCTGAAACGCCTTTGGAGACAGTTTATGGTAGAGAAATTAATATTCAATTCACGGGCAACAGCTCTGGTGGACATTCCTGCAGTCAGCATGACAATTACACGCTCCCTCAAAACTTATGACATCTGTGGCATTGTGCTGTGTGATAAAACTGCACATTTTAGAGTGGCCTTTTATTGTGGCCAGCCTAAGGCACACCTGTGCAATAATCATGCTGTCTAATCAGCATCTTGATATGCCACACCTGTGAGGTGGATGGAGTATCTCGGCTCACTAACACAGATTTAGACAGATTTGTGAACAATATTTGAGAGAAATGGGCCTTTTGTGTACATAGAAAAAGTCTTAGATCTCTGAGTTCAGCTCAAAGAACAAAAGTGTTGTTTATAATTTTGTTCAGTGTAAAACATTAGATGAGATTTCCAGTCAGAAGTTACAAAATATCTTCATGGAACATGATCTTATCTTAATATCCTAATGATTTTTGTCATAAAAGAGAAATGTATAATTTTGACCCATACAATGTATTGTTGTCAATTGATACAAATATACCTGTGCTACTGATGACTGCTTCTGTGCTGCAGGGACACATTTATTTTTCATCATATGATTTTCTAAACCTCTTCACATACATAACTATAGTTTAGAGCTTTATTAATACCCTTGGGGCAGTTTGTTCAGACTTGTGTAATGCTTTACATATTTAACACTTAACACACACATACAAATACTCTAAATACACCAGATACAGGGGAAAGAGAGAGAGAGAAAAAAAGATTAAATAAAATTAAAAAACAAAATCAGCTAAAACAACTAAATTTATTACATTTTATGAGACATCTGCACTCAACACAGCCTGTACATTGTGTTATGAATCTCCTCTGAAGGAGGAATGAACCAGGATGTGCTGTGACTTATTTCATATCTTAATATTGGCAGTGTTTCAGTGTGTTCTGGTGTGTTTGTTCTGTGTCTCCAGTCATCTGTCACGTCGTGGGAATCACGTATCAGAACATCGAGCACCGGCTGCTGGCCGAGATGCTGGGAGATCCTCTGGGTGAGACACCGTCCTCCTCACATACACACACACACACACACACACACTCACACACACACACACTCACACACACACTCCCTCTCGCACACTCACTCACACTCACACACACACACACCTGATCATGTTAATCTCACCGCAGACACACAGGTGAAGGTCTGGATGAATAAGTACGGCTGGACGGAGAATGAAGATGGACAGATATTCATTCATAGCCAGGAGGAGTGCGTCAAGCCCAAGAACATCGTGGAGAAAATCGACTTTGAGAGTGAGTTTGTCTGCTTGACATCACCTTCTCGCTTTCATTCAGAGTTGAGTGTCTGATGAAGTGTTTCTCATGATGACGGATGTTCTCTGGTGTCCACAGGTGTGTCCAGCATCATGGCGACGTCACAGTGAACACACACACACACAACTTGATTGAATTTTACAATAAACTCATTGCAGTTAAGAAATTTGGGCTCTTAATTTCATTAAAATTGCAGCTTGACGTCAAATTTGTTTGTTTTAATTTCTTTCATTTGTTTTCATTGTTTTCTTATAAAGTTAGTATTATTTTTAATTAGCAGTTTATACATTAACAATTTGTCTTGTATATCCGTGTGACTTTCTCATGTTCCCTTTTGTGTTGCTCTTCAGATATTACCAAACTATGACATTTTTGGATTTTTTTTTTTTTAATTCTTTAGGAAATAGTGAAAATGTATGGATGCTTGTTGTTGTTTTTTTTGCGCAACTTGCAACGTTTTTTCCGCTCAGAATTGCACGATATAAACTCAGGACTGTGAGATATAGGAAATTGACTTTTTCCTCACAATTCTGTGTTTACATCTTATAATTCTGCCACGAAATAAAAATTGAAACTATTAGCTCACAGATCTGACTTTTGCATGTTTATCTCACCATTCCAAATTTTGTTCCTTAGAATTCAAAATGTGCATCTTGAAAAACTGACTTATTTCTCAGAATTGTGAGAAAAAAAAGTCTAAATTGTGATATTTAAATTAAGAATTGCAAGAAAAAAAAATCCAAATTGTGCAATTAAAAAGTAACAGCTAGCTTTTAATTTGTTTTATCCAGTGGCAGAAACAAGCTTCCATACAAATGTGGTTCTATAATTAAATTAGATGTTTAAAATATGCATTTATAAATTATAATATGTGTCCCTGCAGCACAAAAGCAGTCATAAGCAGCACAGGTATATTTGTAGCAATATCCAACAATACATTGTATGGGTCACAATTATACATTTCTCTTTTATGACAAAAATCATTAGGATATTAAGATAAGATCATGTTCCATGAAGATATTTTGTAAATGTCCTACTGTAAATATATCAAAACTTAATTTTTGATTAGTAATATGCATTGCTAAGAACTTCATTTGAACAACTTTAAAGATGATTTTCTCAATATTTCGACAAAACTTCAAGGAAAATCAGTGGATGTGCAAAATATCGTTTCGATAAATGTTCAGTGTACAATCACAATAATCGCTCATTTGAAGACATGACGTCCAACTGTGAGTTTCTGCTGGTAATGAATGACGCAAACACTAATAACAATAAGTGAATAAATAAAAACGAGATAACGTCGAGTTGAGTCCTGCACTACGAAATTGAATGTCTGTGCAATTTGTTGATTGTAGCAAAGTTTTATATACACAACTCAAGTTTCCCGTTTTACAGCATTTAAAAAATATTATAGAATTTTATTTCAATCCATGAAACTATTAAAAACACTAAACTTCTGTCAGCAACATACTTCCCCCTGAAATGTAATTTAGTTTTATACTTTGCTTTTAGTAGGCTATTATTGTAACGTTTATTTTATTTTTAGTATTATTTTGCTTATTATGTGCTGCTTGGATTTATTGTTCAATTGTTTTACAATGAAAAGACGAAAATGCCTGTTTGTTATTTGAAGATTTAATACAGTCAGAGCCCATATTAGACATTTTCTGATATAGTGATTAACTCCTGGAGTACGTCTTCCGTGCGCGTCATCGCGCGTTCTGCGCCGGCGCATGCGCAGTGGAGCTGGAGCGCTGTCCAGGGTGCTGAAGCGTGAGTGTCAATCATCTCTCCATCTAAACGCCTTCATCTCCCGGAGACTTTGAAGCGGTTATATGTATAAAGTCGTATGCATACGGAGCAGAAGAACGCGCTCTTTTGTGTCTGATGTTTGAGGTGTGATCGAGGGATGATTGAGGTACTTCCGCGCTGTTTACATTCATTATCATCATTAATATGACTGTAAAGGGTTCTACTGTGTGTCTGAAATATGAAGGCAGACTCAGTTGATTAAGATTTTTTAATTCCGCTGAATACTGAATCATTTTTGTTGAGTTCATATCAAACAATAATTTCGTTTTGATTTTAGGAGTAGTTAATGGTTAGGGCGTGTGCGTTAGCACAGTATCTTACTGGAATAGTTGTTCCTTCCCAGGTATATTGGTGAAAATGTGTTGGATATATGCTCACGCACAGTTCATCTGAGATCAGGATGAGTTTGTAGAAATGTAGCATTGCATCAGTGTCCAATGTGCTTTGAATCAGTGAAATGAAGCTCGTTGTTCTCCAGCTGATGGACGTGTCCAGCGGGTCTCTGTGTACTGGCGTGTCAGAGCAGCGGTCAGTGTTCCTGGTGTCCGAGTCACACGGTCAGCAGGTGCTCAGTGTTCTTCAGCGTTTCAGAGAGAGAGGAGCTCTGTTCGACTTCAGCATCCGTGTGCAGGAGGAGACGCTTCCGTGTCACCGCTATGTTCTCGCCGCATGCAGCGACTTCTTCAGGTGAACACTGCACTTCACATAAAAACAGCTGAATATCTCTGTGAATATCTGTAATTTATTTCTGTGATGCGCAGCTGTATTTTCAGCATCATTACTGCAGTCTTCACTGTCACATGATCTTCAGAAATCATTCTAATATACTGATTTGCTGCTTAAGAAACATTTCTGATTATCATCAATGTTGAAAACAGTTGTGCTGAACAATATTTTTGTGGAAATTGTGATGTATTTTATTTTTCAGGATTCACAGATGAATAGAAAGTTCAAAAGAACAGCGTTTATTAGAAATAGAAATCTTTTGTAACATTATAAATGTCTTTACTGTCACTTTTGATCAATTTAATGCGTCCTTGATGAATAAAAATATTAATTTAAAAAAACAGGGCGATGTTTGAGCTGGACATGCGGGAGCGTGATGACGGCACCGTGACCCTCAGTAACCTCTCGCCGCAGGCCATCCACACCTTCCTGGATTTTGCGTATTCTGGTGAAATAGAAATCAGAGAAGACAATGTGGACATGCTGTTTCAACTGGCTTCTTTCCTGCAGGTGAGACAGAAGACATGACGTGTCACATTATTATTGTTATTATAAGAGGAAGGTTTTGTTGTTTTTATTGCACTGAACACAAAGTAAAAGGGGTATTTGTCATCAGAAACTAATAATATAATAATAGGCATAAACTACGATGGAAACTGATTTAATGAATAAATTCCTCCATGCACAATGAAAAAGTCATGTGACTTTGCGCTATGAGACGGGAAAGCGTTAACAGCTTTATCATGTCTTCTGTCTTTCGTTCGCTCAGGTGGGCTTCCTCTCTCGCGCTTGCAGTGACTTCCTGGTCCAAACGCTGGATCTCTCCAACTGCCTGCAGCTGTTAGCGCTCGCCGAGGGTTACGGCTCCTCGCGTCTCCTGCGTCGCGCAACCGACTTCGTCACGCAAAACTTCCACGCACTTTCCTCCGCTCCGGACTTTCTGGAGATGCCGGCGTGCATCTTGGAGCACTGCCTGTCTTCAGACGCACTCAACGTCCCGGATGAAGAAAGCGTCCTGCATGCGCTGCTCCGCTGGATGCAACACGAGCCGCAGTCGCGCAAAATCCTTCTACCGAAGCTGCTTCCGCGGGTCCGTCTACACCATCTGCGTCCGTCTGCGCTGGAGGAGGCCGAGCGGCTGCTAAGCGCAGACGGATGCTGCATTAGCGCGATTAAACAAGCTCTCGCAGACATTCATAGCTTCAGCGGCTTGTTTTGCGATGCTCGGCCTTCTACGACATCCAGCTATATTTTTGTGCACAAAACAGAGGATAGCGGAGAGGTTCGACATGCGTTCTGCTACAACATTGGTGCGGATCTCTGGATGGAGCTTCCAAATGACGCAGCGCAGATTTTAGACCGGCCCGGATCATCACTCACCAGTTTCGGAGAAAAACTCTTCATCATTGGCGGATGCCGCGGCGAATGTCGTCGCACTATTCGCCTGCACATCGCCGCGCATCAGCATGACGCGACGGACGAAGTCTGGTGCTACTGTCCTGTCTCGCGCAGCTTCACACCAGCTCTGCGCATGCGCCACCCGCGGACGTTGCATGCATCCGTCGTCGCTCTAAATCGCATTTATGTAATCGGTGGGAAAACACGCAATGCTTGTAGCATTCTGGACATTGAATACTTTGATCCTCTAAGCGGCGTTTGGACATCCGTCAGCCCTCTTCCCAAAGGAATCTACTTTCCGGAAGCGAGCGCATGCGGAAGCATCATTTACACGCTCGGATCCGAGGTGGAGATTACCGAAGCTTTCAATCCTTCTCTCGACTGTTTCTTTCGCTACGATGCCGTTGCGAATCAGTGGTGCCAACTAGTGGCAGAGTTCGGCCAGTTCTTCCACGCAACGCTCGTCAAATCCGTGTCCATCAATAACACACTGTATCTGTGCGATCTTTCTACGTATAAAGTCTACAGCTTCTGTCCGGACAGTTGCGTTTGGAAAGGTGAAGGCTCCTTCGAATGCGCTGGGTTCAACGCGGGCGCCATCGGCGTGCGGGATAAGATCTACATTCTGGGTGGCGATTATTCGCCCGATGAGGTCACGGACGAAGTGCAGGTGTATGATAGCGGACGGTCCGAATGGCAGGAGGTTTCGCCGATGCCGCGAGCGCTGACGGAGTTTCACTGTCAAGTGTTGAGCTTCAACCGCTACAGAGATCCGTGGAGGAGAGAAACCGCAGAAACACCCTGAATGAGAGATCTGGGGCCTCATTTATAAAATGTTGCTCAGAAACCATCCTAAATTTGATCTTAAGATCATCTCTTAAATATGCATACGTCAGGGACGTTTCCTCCGAGTAGCAAAGGGAGGCAGCCATGTTTCCATCCACCTATTTTTATGCACATTTTGGAATATCGCATAAAAAAACACTGGATGGAAACATCAAGATGCGCAGAAATTCTAAAAATGCACAATTGAGTACGATAAACGTTTTATCTGATAAGAAAAAATGTGCATAAACTATGATGGAAACATATTTACTGAATAAATTCCTCCATGTGCATCGAAAAAGTCATGTGACTTTGCGCTATGAGACGAGATAACTTGACTAACCAGTGGACTGATCTCGTTCACACATATGTTGTTCTGGTCGTTCTGAAATATCTGAGCAAAGTCTGCCATGAAAAGTATTTCTGTATAAATGTCTTACACGACTGCGTCCCCAAACAGAAGGCATCGGCCTCTAAAAGCAATGACTGCATTTATTGTGTTTCGTCTGCTCGCTCTGAGGCGCAAATAATTTATTACATATCAAAATTATTATATTCAGTGGCTTCTCCTAGTTTTCTTAGTGATATTTAGCGCCAGTTTATCAGGAAGTGACAATTTAGTCCTCTTTGACTCGTTGGATGGAAACGGTGCTTTATTCGCGAATGTTTTATGCGATATTCCAGTTTTGCGCGTAAGTTAAATTCACATCTTTGGATGGAAACGTAGCTAATGTCTCATCAAAAAACTGGATGAGAATATGGTAGATATTACAGAAATTAAACAAGGCAAATATTACGAAATATGACATTAGAAGTATAAGTCACCCGTTTTTATGAAGTAACAAAGGTAAAGTTACAGCTGAGGCTTGCCTCCCTTCAGTCCATTGACTTAAAACAGAGACCCATAAGCATGCCTGGGTTTAGTGGGGGGTAATTGAAAATGAATGGGGGAAAGTCACCTGAGAGGAGGCAATGCCTGAGACATGAATTTACATTTGATTAAAAAAAAATAAAACTTTTCCCTCATTTTAGAACAGCACCACACACCACTGGCGTACATGTGATTCACAGAATGCACCGAAAGCACACATATGCCTCTCTTTCAGATGTGAAATCTATGAATGGCAAATTATCTTAAACTTGCACGCAACTTAATGGTTTCAGCTCTCTGCCTTGTAAACAACTCCTAATTAATGTTACTAAGATATAAAAGATCACCAGTCATCATCCAAATTCTTTAATTTAGAACAGCGAGCTGTAAAAAAAAAGCTTACATTTCCAAAAACCTGCAGTGCTCGAACAAGAAAAAGTGTGTATGACTGCACAGACCCTGACAGGACACTTAGCACTTTTCCACGTCAAAGCCAGTTTTACAAATATGAGCGTTAGCATGGATTTAAGCGCACGCATACTCTAAGATCAAATCTGATCATATGCACGCTTTATAAATAAGGCTCCTGGAATCCAACGGGAACCCATCAACTCAATTGAGGCCACGATGCACTAATTCATTTTGAAAACGAGGTAATGAAAAGTAAATTGCGGCCATGTTTTAAAGGAATAGTTCACTCAAAAAGGAGAATGTGCTTACTCTCAGATCGTCCAAGATCAGGATGAGTTTGTTTCTTCATCAGGTTTGTAGAAATGTAGCTGTGTGTAAGTGTATCAGCAATAGATGCTCTGCAATGAATGGGTGCCGTCAGAATGAGAGTCCAAACAGCTGATAAAAACATCACAATAATCCACAAGTAATCCACAGCACTCCAGTCCATCAGTGAACATCTGGAGAAGACAAACTCATCCTAATCTGGTATGAACTAAGAGTGAGCACGTTTTCAGATCATTTTTATTTTTGGCTGAACTATTCCTTTAACTGTTCCTTATGTCTTTCTGAACACATTTTCTGTTACTGACAAACTTTCTTCAGCACTCTCCATATGGCAACAGTTCATAATAATCACGCCTGTCATGCTTCAGAAATGTCAAAAAGAGCATCAGAAGTCATTTTCTATAACTTGTGCACTGTATTAAAAAAAAAAAAAAAACTTTTGAAGGCTTTATGTGAGAAAAGAGATTTGCACACCTATCTATAGAAATCTACAGATGATAGACATATATACTGAAGTGCATCATTAGAGAGCATTAAATGTTATTCAGTTCAGATTAACTCCTGAACATTGTGATCTTGTTGCAGAATTTTTAGTTTGAAGTTAACATTGCAAATTGTATTTCTGTATCTTAATGTAAAGTTGATGCATGAATCTAGAGATGCATACCATAACACACAAACACAGAGTTGCATTGCCAAAGAGTTCTTTATTTAAACAAATAAAACATGTCTTCACTCAAAACATCGCTGGTACTCTTTTGACAGTTAATTTGAGTGTTTTTATTCCCCAATTTATCACATTAAACATCCAGAGTATCAAAGCATTTAACAATTAACACATGACGGACAATAACCCATACGGACAAACTGTGCTGCTTTTGAAGGCATCATGAGACGATCCATCCTGACTGGCAGATCTTCCATCCGTCTGCAGAAACATCATCGTCCAGTGCTGGAGCTCATCATCACAGCTGAGGATGATGATGATGATGAGGAGGAATGAGCTCCTCATGCAGCCTGATATTGTTTGACCAGTAACCACATGAGCAGAACTGTGATCAACACAATCATAAAGTTCATAAACAGCTCCTGTGCGGATCGGTCCATCTGAGCCGTTCAGAGCAGAAACACGACAGCTGGAAGACTGGAGATGACCGGAGCTCTGGATCAGACAGAGAGAGAGAGAGAGAGAGAGAGAGAGAGAGAGATGTGGAAATAGACAAGTATGCTGGGCATTAATAACTGAAGCCAGAAGTCTATTCATCTGTCCAAGTTTCACCCCCAGTTTGGCTTTGTATTTCAAACACAAATCTATCATCAGTTTAACTGCTGCGACACACACACACACACACACACACACACACACACACACACACACACACTCACTCACACACACACACACGTTTACTGTCCCTATCATATATCATAGACTATTGTTTCTACATTAAATCATTTCTAATGATTATAGACAAGAAAATGTAAAATTTTTTAGATTTTTAAAGGTTCAGAGGTTTGGGGTTAGCACAAAAAAGTCTCTTCTGCTCACCAAGGCTGTTTATTTGATCTAAAATACTTTAAAAATAGCAAAATATTATTGTAATATAAAACAGCTATTTTCTCTGTGAATATGTGTTAAAGTGTAATTTATTTCTGTGATGTGCAGCTGTATTTTCAGCATCATTACTCCAGTCTTCAGTGTCACATGATCTTCAGAAATCATTCTAATATGATGATTTGCTGCTCAAGAAACATTTCTGATTATTATCAGTGTTGAAAACAGTTGTGCTGCACAATATTTTTGTGGAAACTGTAAAACATTTTATTTTTCAGGATTCACAGATGAACAGAAAGTTCAAAGAACAGCATTTTGTAACATTATAAATGTCTTTACTGTCACTTTTGATCAATTTAATGCAGTTTAAAAAAAATAATAATAATAATTTACCGATACCAAACTTTTGAACACTAGTTTAACATTTTTCATCCCAAATGTCTCCTAAATAAGATTTTGACATATTTAAAGAGGTTATTTCCCCCTCAAACTGAACCTACAAGCACACAATCATTCAACAGGAGTGTCACAAACAGCAAAGTGCAGCAAAACACAAAACCGAGAGAAAACCACAGCACAGCAGAACCTGAGTTTGCATGAACAATGAAATGCATGCTGCAAAACTGCAAGAGCTTTTGCATCCAATCAACACATTGTACATCCATAAACTCCAGGATGCACTGAAATGGCCTTAAATAGGATAAAAGGGCAAAGACTGAACAACATCCTTCTGCAGATGTGGCTCGTCTGGATGCTTCTTACCTGCACAAGCTTCACCTGGAGTCTGTGTTACTCAGCAGATTTAAAGTCTCTGTGAGACCAGCTGTCGCATCTCTCAGCTCTTAAAGCAGCCACGCCGGACTGGACCGGACCGGATTGGAGCAGCAGTGCTGAGGTCACAGTATTTAAGCGTCTGCGAGACTCAGCTGTGGGTTCTGATCAGAGTCCAGCTGCTGCAGCTCTTCAGTGGGATGAGGGTGAGCTGAGCTCTATTGTTAGTGGTTTACAGACTGACGCCTCTGAGCCTCAACACACATGTGACACGCATGACTGACAATATGCAGAAAGAGCCTGTGTGTGTGTGTGTAAGATGTGTGTTATTAATTGAATAAATCATTTTTCCATTGATGTATGGTTTGTTAGGAGGACAATATTTGTCTGAGATACAACTATTTGAAAATCTGGAATCTTAGGGTGCAAAAAAATCTAAATATTGAGAAAATCATCTTTAAAGTTGTCCAAATGAAGTTCTTAGCAATGCATATTACTAATCAAAAATTAAGTTTTGATATATTTAAGGTAGGAAATTTAAAATATATCTTCATAGAACATGATCTTTACTTAATATCCTAATGATTTTTTGGCATAAAAGAAAAATGTATAATTGTGACCCATACAATGTATTGTTGTCTATTGCTACAAATATACCTGTGCTACTGATGACTGCTTCTGTGCTGCAGGGACACATTTGTGTTTTCTAAGTAAATATATTGTAAAATGTAATTTATTCCTGTGATGCAAAGTTGAATTTTCATCATCATTACTGTAGACAGACGCCTCTGTGCCACAGCATACATGTGACATATAAAAAAACAAAAAAACAATCAGATTCAGAAATGATGCATCATGTTTGAGGGGTTAGAGTCGTCTCTTCTTAGCTTGTTGACTTGTGTACGAGCTGAAATAACTTCAGTATAAATCTTTCCAGAAGGCAGAGCAGATGATGCATCGGCCTCGGATTCAGGACAGGAATTCTGCTGCTCCGTCTCCTCTTTTCCTCGTGAGTCCACCTGATCCAGGAGCACGGTTGCCGTGGCGACCGTGGCAGTGACGTCCCATTGTTGGAATCCAGCAGCTGGTAAAGCAGCTCAAAGTGGAGCGAGTCGAGATCACATTACAATATAAAACCACTCGAGCTGGAGCTGCTGCTTTAAACCAAACATATCTGAGACATGTTCATAACATTATCTACACTGCATATGCCTTTATGGACTAAGTGAATAACACTTATTTTGATACAGGAGAGAAATATGTATATGATAGAAGTTTATTTTGTGAAGTTTTAGTAAAGTTTGCCATATAAAATAACTCAAGTCGGATGTATTGCATTAAGCTGATAGATTTTTTGGATGTTAAATATCTAATTTTCCTGTAAAATATACTCTTTTCCCCCTTCATTTTCATAGTTCTGTTTAATTTACTTTCTGGAAACATGAATTCACTTGAAATTATCATTTTACTCGCCCTCATGATGTTCCAAACCTGACTTTCTTTCTTCTGTGAGACACAACAGAAGATATTTGGAAGAATGTTGGGTGAAAAACACTGGACCCCATCTACTTTCATTGTGTGGACAACAAAGGAACAGAACAGATAAAGAATTGCTCTTTTTGTCATCAGTTCGAAGAAATAATTCTCTACTTATTTTGTTTAGTGCAAAACTTTTCAGATTGACTTGTATTTAAAAAAAAAAAAAAAAAAAAAAAACTATTTATCCCCAAACATTTTTGTAATTCTTTGCATCTAGATGCTTTAAATTAATTTATATTTCATTTCTGGCTTTCATTTGTCATAAATTCATAAAATTTTACATTCATAAATGTACATTTTCAAAGAAAATAGCTTACCTTATTTTTTTATTTTTAAGAAAGATATTGATATATATTCGTATTAAGGAAGACTCTTCTGTGGTGTAATACATATAATTCAATCACTTTTATCTCTATACAGCACTTTATACAGTAGCCTACAGATTCTTTCAAAGCAGCTTCACAATATTAAACAGGAAAATAACAGAATCTATGATGCAAACTTAATCAAAAATGTAAAGCTCTAACATTAAAAAAGTGTCATTATTTCAGAGTTGATTCAGTTCAGTTCTTTAGTAGAATTTAATGCATCATAATCATCTTGGGATGGTTTTGTTTATTTTAATGTAGCATAAAATCGCTTTCAGAACATTAGTTTGAGCAGCTTCTGACTCGACCAATCGTGTTAGCTTGTGGGCGGGACTCTCCGTTGAACTGACCAATGACAGACGGGGCAGCGTTCGTTAAACGTGTTTGAAAACACGTAGCGGTTTGGATGCGTGTGTTACGCGCTGGAATCCTCCAGAAGATCCAGCGATGCCAAGCCAACTGAAACCGAGCAGATCCACAAATAGATTCTCCTACATTAAAGGTGATAATAATCCAGCTCTCGTTACATAATCACTCATGAACGACGCCCACGGGAAGCGCGCGGTGATTAATGGCGGGAATCGAGAGGATTCTTCAGCTGCTGTGCGATAGTTTGGCGGAATCCCTGCTAAAGTTCTCACAACTACACCAACGCCTTTTAACCCTTAAAGGTTATGTAAATATTAGGACAAATCGATCATAGAATAATGTTTATAAACGGAGTTTTAGCCTACGTTCTCAAAATTTTGATAGAAAACGTGCTTAGAACAACGTTCTCAAAATGTCCTTATGATGTTATTTGTACTTGAATGTTCTAAGAAACGGAGTAAACGTTCAAATAACATATTTTGGGTGAAAATAAAGTTAGTGAGAGGTTTTTGTAACTCTTAAATAACACTATAATCATGACAAGAAAACTCAACATTTTAACATTCTTAGAGAACTGGACATTTCAGTGTTTTAGGAAAGATTTCAAAACAATGTTCCCACAACGTTTTTATAACCTAAACTTGTGACCTGCGAAGACCCAAATTTCAGCTAGCAATGTTCTCAGATCAAGGTTCTCTCAAAGTGATGAACAAACATTCTTCCAGTATTGTTAATGTTTGTTTAAAGTTGTTTGTTTAAACAGTGTTTCTGTGCTAACATTTTAAGATCACTATTAAAGACCAGATGGCACTGAATGAACGTTCTATTAATATTATTAGAAGAACGTTTGTTCATAACTTTGAGAGAACCTTGCCAAAACCTTAGCCAAAGTTCTGAGAACGCTCCTTGTTTGCTGAGATGATTTTCCTGTCATGTTCATGATGATGTTTCTGTATGAACTGATGGTCAGAATCAGGTAGTTTATATTTGATCATCTTCAGCGATCACTGAAGCTGCTGGAAACAATCTTTAATATTTGCACAGAAAGTAACCGGACCTGATGAGGCTTAGAGCAGCGCTGTGGAGGTTCACCAAGGTGTTTTGGTTTGATCAGATCTCATTCACGTCTCTAGTGTCCACAGGTGTCCGTCTATAAATACTGCTGTCATTTGTTGCTATCAGTGTTACATTGGCGTCTCAAGAGACCAGCTCTATTTAAAAAGCTTGGCCTTTCTTCTGCGAGTCTTTTGCCAACACAATCAACACAAAAACACATACTGGGATCTGTTTCCTGGCGGCGTGAAAGAGCTTCACATTAGTGAAGGGTTATGGGTATTAACTAAGGACACAAGCATGGAAACAGCTTAGACTAGTCTTAATAGATAGTCATTTAATTTCTTCTTTTTAGGCAAAACTGGTCATAACTTTTGAAAACTGGTTGCATAAAAACACAGATTGGTCTAATTTGTTCTAACACTTGGTTAACTGCTAGTTAGACAGTCTAGTAAAGACTGTTTATGCAACTGATCTCTGGTGTGCCTGGTTTAATGTGACACAAAAGCAAAACTGTTCCCAGCTAACAAAAATAAGTTCTAAGAAAGTTATGCTAATGTTCCCATTAAGTTACAAAAACTTCATTTCTGAATTTTCAAGTTATTTAAGTGTATTACGATTATGGAAGGGGGCGTTACATTTCGGACGAGTGTTTGTTGCGTTCAGCCAATCACAATGCACCGGGTCAGCTGGCCAATCAGAGCAGACTGTGCTTGTCGGAAGAAGGGGCTTTATTAAAAATGAAGTGTTTGAGAGAGGCGGGGCATAGAGGACCTACAGTACAGTATTTGAAAAATAATGTGTTTTTGAACATTAAAGCATGTCAACATATTCTGTTACACCAAATACACAAAATAATGATCTTTAAAATAGCATCATATATCCCCTTTAAAGCCCAGATAACATTGAACAAACATTCTATTAATGTTACTTGAAAGTTTATAACTTTGAGAGAACCTTGCCAGAACATTAGCCAAAGTTCTGAGTGTTCTCTGTTAGCTGGGAAATGTGCTATATATCGCAGTTTTATTATTTTGTCAAATTTGAGTAACTTATTATTCTGTATGTCTCTCCATCTGTCTGTCTGTCTGTCTGTCTTTGAGTCAATGAGTCTGTCATTCAGTCTGTTTGTCTGTCCATCTGTCTGTCTCTCTGTCTGTCTATTCATCCATTCGTCATCTGTCTGTCTGTCTGTGAGTCTGTCCGAAAGTCTGTCTGTCCAGTTGTCTGTCTCTCTGTCTGTCTATTTGTCCATTCGTCCATCTGTCTGTGTCTCTGTCTGTCTGTCTGTGAGTCTGTCTGTCCATCTGTCCATCTCTCTGTCTGTGTCTCTGTCTGTCTGTGAGTCTGTCCGTAAGTCTGTCTGTTCATCTGTCCGTCTCTCTGTTTGTCTATTTGTCCATTCGTTCAACTGTCTGTCTGTCTGTCTGTCTGTCTGTCTGTCCATCTCTGTGTCTGTCTGTTTGTCCATTCGTCCATCTGTCTGTGTCTCTGTCTGTCTGTCTGTGAGTCTGTCTGTCCATCTGTCCATCTCTCTGTCTGTGTCTCTGTCTGTCTGTGAGTCTGTCCGTAAGTCTGTCTGTTCATCTGTCCGTCTCTCTGTTTGTCTATTTGTCCATTCGTTCAACTGTCTGTCTGTCTGTCTGTCTGTCCATCTCTGTGTCTGTCTGTTTGTCCATTCGTCAATCTGTCTGTGTCTCTGTCTGTGTGTCTGTTTATCTGTCCATCTCTCTGCCTGTATATTTGTCCATTCGTCATCTGTCTGTGTCTTTGTCTGTCCATCTGTCTGTCTGCCGTCCATCCGTCTCTGTCCATCTATCTCTCTCTGTCTGCATGTATGTGTCTGTCTCTCTCTGTTTTCAGTGTCGTCTGCCGTGAGTAGTTACCTTCTCTGTCAGCGAGGTGTTTGACGTGAGACACAGGTGTGATTTCAGTGTCTTTCTCTCTTCAGTCGACGTCAGGATCATAGAAGCTTCTCGAGGGTGAGAACAGCCAGGGGTCAAAGGATGATGATGATGGGAAAAAATGACTAAGGGGTTTAATACTCCTCCACATTCTGACAGAAACACTTGAAGAACTTCACACTTCCATAACAGGCAACAGGATATTACTCAGCTCAGACTTCAGAGTCACAGTTTTTTCTGTAAATACTGATGTCACACTCATCTGTCTATAAACCAACACATTTAATAGCATTTGTCTCTGCATTTACTTTTATTCATCTGGCACTTTCATCCAAAGCAATTTAAAAGAAATTAGAAATCTTAAAATAAATGCTAGCAATACAAAGTTTCAAAAATTGTCTAGAAAAAAAGAATGAGCTAGAATGATGACGGATTTAAGAAATGGTGAAAACCGAAGAGGAGGTTTGGTTCTGAATTGTGAAGGATTCATATTAAAATTACAGGTCATGATTCTCAGATCAGACTTATAACTCATATTACTATGGCTTTCTTAGATGAGATTAGGTTTGCCATGTGAAATATGTTTGTATTAAGTTACCAAGGCTCTGCAAGGCTTTAAATAGCTCATCAGATTCAGAATTGTGTTTGTGTGCTAAATATAGAGCAGCTTCTGAAATGTCAGTGGTTCAAGGTGAGAGAGACTGAGGGATGATTAACATGGAAATAACACAGAGAAGAAAAGTAATTACTAAGAAATTGAGCTTTCATGTTTAACAAGTGTTCAGAAATATGGTCAATCATTGTTATGGTAACTGTGTGTTTTTATCTGTGCTGCCTACTGTCTGTTTATCAGTGAGTTATTGCACCATATACATGCTGCATGTGAAGCATGTTGAGATATTTCATGCCTGCAGTCACTGTGAATGAATATGAATCTGTTTATGTTGACAGCTGCGCATGTAAACAGTTCACTGGGGGTTATATACGATCATAGTGACGCTATGACAGCTCTTTACTACACAAATAATTATGTTTAACACTATGTAGAGACACATGTGCAGTAAACATTTCCATGGAGTATTATCCGCCGCAGTCTTTGACAGCAGTGGACACATATTTAGCCATTAAAGTGTTATATTGTTTATTCTCTGTTTATTTATTTATTTATTTATTTTTAATGAGGATCCAGTAATGACCTCAAGTATTTATTGTGGTCATATATGTTGAATGTGTCCATCTAGTGGCTACAGTGAGGAACTGTCGTGTAAATGCAGGATGAATAGGACCATCACAGAAAAACGACAGTCATTTTGTTTTTCTGTGTCATTGTGTTAACCAGATTCAGTTGTATTGATTTATTTATTTATTTTTATGATTATACCGCAAAATGAGTCGTCAATATTTTTGGTTTCTAGAAGAGAAAGACTACATTTTAAACGTGCTTTATCTGCTAAAAGTGTATTTTGCCAACTTTTTTGTAGTAGATTAAATGGACTATATAAATGTTGTATTGATTGGGGACTTTATTATGTTTCCACTTTGCTGGTTTATGGTTTCCATTTGATTATTTCTTCAGGAATCACTTCCTAACATTTTAGAAACAGTTTTTGGCCCGGTTTTATAGGCAAGGCTTAGCCTAAAACAGGATTAAGCCATAGTTCAATTAAGACATTTAAGTAATTTTTATAAGCATGCCTTAGAAAAAAGCATTACTGGTGTGCATCTTAAGACAAAACAAAGGCACTAACATGTTTTAAGAAAAGTCAGAGCAAGTTTCTTTTAGTTGAAACAGCTCAGATTTACATTTTAGTCTAGGACTAGGCTTAAGCCTTGTCTGTGAAACCGAGGGTATATGGTTTTATTTTCCCAACTAAAACTAAACTACATTCCCAGAACATTTTTAGAAACATTGCTTTTAAGATTTTGTTTGTTTGTTTGGATTCTTGGATTTGTTGTGTAAAGTTTTGAAAGAGGCAAAATTCTGAAAATGTAAAAAAAAAAAAAAAAACCTGTAAGGTTTTTCCTCCATTTCTTTTTTTTTTTCCTGCAGGTTCTGTAATGTGTGAGGTTTGCTGTCCAGACTCAGAAGGAGAGCAGGAGAATTTCTGCAAGAGTCCGTTTGAGTAACAGATTTGAGACTGTAGACGTGTGTAGACTAGATTCATCTGTTCTGCAGCATTCCTGAATATCTGATCATGATGGAGCGACTCAAAATGTTTAAAGGAATAGTTCAGCCAAAAATGAAAATTAGCTGTAAGTGTGTAAATTTGTTTCTTCATCAGATTTGTAGAAATGTAGCATTGCATCAGTGTCTCATCAATGGATGCTCTGCAGTGAATGGGTGCCGTCAGAATGAGAGTCCAAACAGCTGATAAAAACATCACAATAATCCACAAGTAATCCACAGCACTCCAGTCCATCAGTTAACATCTGGAGAAGACAAAAGCTGAAACAAATCCAGCATTAAGACGTTTTTAACTAGAGTCTATAATCCATAATAACACTTCCTCCAGTGAAAAAGTGCATCTCCTGTTGTCTCTCACATCAAAATCCAGACACATATTTGTTTAGAGCTGTTTAAACGCTGCTTGATCTGTGCAGATTTCTCTCCTGATTCACACCAGAACACTTTTTCACTGGAGGAAGCACGATTATGGACTCATAATTTAGTTAAAAATGTCTTAATGATAATTAAATAAGTTGAGCAGGTCATATATATTTTAGTGTTGTATTCTCTATTTTTCACTTTTTCAAAAAATGCCAAGAATCATGGCCAAATTGTGTAACATCTCTGCACTGATGCCTTATTTTTTCATAATTTTAGATATTGCATTACCTTTTTAATCTATTGAGAGTACATAGGTACTTGCATTTAAACATTACACCTTTAAAAAAAACATCTGTTTTTTATGTTTTTTACTGATTTTTATATTGACTTTGTGATGACTACTAAAACCCAAAATGTTTATTTTGTAAATAAAGAATAGTTTTGTTGTATATTTTGTTGGCTTTCATTCCATACATTGACAAACAACATCTGTAAATCCCCAGCGTTATTTCTGCGCTCAGGTCAGACGGTCACGTGACGCTCCAGGTGAGACGCAGGTGTAAGAGGAGGCCTTGTGCGCTCCATCCATTATTCAGACGGAGGAATCTGATTGGCTGCTGCATGAGCATGTGTCTGCACACCTGTCGCATTCTGTCTGTCTGTATCTCTTCTGTACACCGTCGTCCTCAGAGTGTCTCCTGTGGGTCAAGAGAGTTACGGATCTGGTAAAGTCCTTTATTTCATTATCATCAGATATCTGTGTGCTGGTGTTTGTTGGAATCAAACTGATCTGAGATCAGCTCAGGGTTGCGCTTGTGTCTTCAGTTACATGTCTGGCAGGTGAACGTGTTGTGTCACATCACAGAGCAAAAAGCAAAGGCATTTTAATTATTTAAGTGCACTGGAACTGAAGTATTTGCTATAGAGTAATGTCTGTTAGGTAAGTCCTCACTAGTGCTGATAGTGATGCACTGAACCTCTAGCAGTCAGTGTTTTTGCTTTTACTGCTTTGAGAATGTTACAATGCAGTTTCTAACGTGTTCTGAGTGTTTTTTAGTGTGTTGCTATGTGGTTATTCATATTTTTAGTGTTGCTATGTATTGTCCAGGGTGTTCTGGGTGTTTTAACCCTTCTGCTGTCTTTATTTGTGAATCTTACTCATGTTCTTTACGGTAAAAAGTGACCGGATTTTTGTTAAATAATATATTTTATTTTGTATTTAGCATTTTGACAGGGTTTTGTGGTACTAGTTGATATTTATGTAGTAATTACTATTCATTTTCCCCATTGAAAATAATTATTAAAAATAACAACAATTTATAAATATACAGTTTATATACAATTATATAAGTTCTATAATTATATAATAAAATAAAATAATAATGTAAGTACATTTTTAAAATTATTTTTCAATTTTGGAAGGCAGATTAGCGCCATCTGGTTGTTTCAAAAAGAAAAACGTGTAATGCCATGGTGTAACCACTAGTAGCCTGTATAGCTCTCTATAGAGCAGCATGTGACCTGCCTAGTTGTTTTTAGACATAATTACATATTTTTATTAGGTGGGAAATTTTAATATATATTTATACAATCTCAAAGACTACTTTTTGTCACGTTTTAGATATTTTGTTGTTAGAAATAGTGATTTGAAGTGTTAGTTTTTAATTAAATCTAGCGTATGATTAAAACGATGAGTGGACCCGGTGATGTTTTCCTTGACTCCAGAAGAGTTTATTAGGTCAGTGAACGCAAGTCCTAATGCATCATTTGTATTATCAACATGAATGTTAAAATCTCTGAAAATTTGCGCTTTATCAGCGGTAACCAATAGGTCTGAGTGGAAATCTCCAAATTCTTTTAGGAATTCTGTATATGGCCCTGGTGGTCTATACACAGTAGCCAGAGCAAGAGATACGATAGATTTCTTTTGCATATCTGACAGTGTAACATTAAGCAAAATTATTTTGAATGATTTAAACCTGTATCCTGTTTTCTGGGTAACACTGAGAATATCACTATATATTGTTGTAACACGACCAGTCTGACGGGGCTCATGTTTATAACAGTAGTTTGATGGAGTAGACTCATTTAGACCAATATAATCATTTGGTTTTAGCCAGGTTTTCAACCTTTTGGTAATGCTTACTAGATGAATTTCTTCATCAGATTTGTAGAAATCTAGCATTGCATCGTCTATTATATATCTGCCAGTGGGGTAGGTAAAATAATCTTGTTTTAAGAATATTCCACTTACATTACTGGTAGATATAACTTTTTTTTAATGCAAAAAGCACTTAATTTAGTTTTTCCCCCTGGAAGCAAGACTAAATATCTTACATCATTTTGCTTATGTAGTAAATGCATCTTAATTTAAGAATTTTTAGATATTTTGAGTAGAAACAAGACAAAAATACTGCGTAAGATATTTTTGGCAGTGCATGCCTGTGCATAAATCTGACTCTGGCTATGTGGTTTCTAACATGTTCTGAGTGTTTTTTGTGCAGTTGTTCTGAGTGATTTTAATGTGTTGTTGCTATGCGGTTGCTAGGGTGTGCTGGGTGGTTTTGTACTGTCTGAAGTGTCTCTGTGTTCTCAGGTCAGAGCTGAAGATGGTTTCTCCTGCGATCGCTTTGGCTTTTCTTCCGCTCTTGCTCACACTGATCATCCGTTACCGATATTTTTTCGTGTTGCTGTATCGGGCCGTCCTGATCCGCTGGGTGCGGGACTGTCTGACGGGCCTCAGCCGAGAGGAGCGGGCGTTTCAGTACATCCTGACCCACGCCACACCCGGAGACGTCCAGAGCATCCTGGACACATTCGACCACTGGTGCAGCAAAGTGGAGTTCATCAGCAACATCGGACCCAAGAAAGGTCATAAACACACTCATTGACACATCTATCGTCATCGTGTGTTCAGGTGGACTCGCTTTTTACTAGGTCTAAGTGCTACCTAGTTATTTTAAAGGAGACATTTATTTTTCTAGTAGGTAAATTTGTGATTTGCATCTTTGACCCCAAAACTCTAGCATGTGAAGCATCTGAATAAGAGCATCTTCTAAATGTAAATATAGATGGTATTTGACTGTGTCCAAACCATTGGAAATTATTAGAGAGGTTTAAGATGACTTAAAATGAATTAATATAAGACAAAACAACCTTTTAAAATAAGCTAAAACAAATAAAAATCAGGATGTACCACCTCAACAACTGATTGTTTTCTTTGATGAACAAGGATTCACACAGCCTTGAAAAATGGCTTTTTTTTAATAGTTTACTAGATTACTAGAGCTGTAAAAGTCATGGAAATTATTAACGCAACAGCCATTTTCATAAAGCATATACATTTGTTATATCAAGCTCCAAAATATTTCATCAGGTAGAAATTGTGAGTAAAAAAGGAAAGCCATTTCACTGATAAAGTCAAGTCAGCTTTATTTCTATAACGCTTTTTACAGATTGTTTCAAAGCAGCTTCACGGTAATAAACAGAAAAATAACAGTGTTAATGAAACAAAATTAATTGATTATGAAACAACTTCAATTTTAGTTATAAAGCAGCCCTACAGAAGACAATAGTGTCTATATTCAGATAAATTCAGATTATTCTCATGGAGCGCAGCTGGAAGAAAACCAAACCAGAGGTATTTTGCATTGCATGGAAGGATAGTATTTCTGCCTACAGAAAGGCCTAAAACTGCTAGATATACATTTAGCAGATGCTTTTATCCAAAGCAACTTACAGATGAGAACAATAGAAGCAATCAGACCAACAAAAGAGCAAAAATATGTAAGATATGTTGTAAGATAAGATATGTTTACTTTTGCACTCTTTTTACAAAAACACAACCCTAGGTGTTTATTTGATAAAGTGGCCAAATTAACAAAAAATAAAGCATTGACAGGTTCAGGTATTTTCCAGCAACACACAGCAGAAATGACTTTTTTTTTTACTTAGTTCTGATATTTTCTGTTTATAATGAACAGGATTAGGGCCAAGCAATAATAAAAAAATAAAACCATCTTGAGATTAAAGTCATTATATTGCGAGATTAAACTCATTAAATTTTGAGAAAAAAAGAAAGTTGAAATACAATCTTGAGAATAAACTCATTAAATTTCGAGAATAAAGTCGTTGTGTTTCGAGAAGAAAACTCGTTAAATTTCGAGAAAAAAAGTCGAAATGAAATGTAGAGAATAACGCATTGGATCAGTGTTCATTGCATAGTCTATATCTTTCAGTAACAAAGAAATACTATCAACTTTAGCTAATTATGACACAATAATAATTAGCACACGAACTTTAAAGTGAATTTGCAAGCGGCTAGGTCTTTTTAGAAGAAAAAAAATCAGTCCAATTTGCGCGATGTAGGCTACTCGCTTTTGTCCAACATGAAATGACAACCAGATGACAAATGCAAGGTTATCGCTGGCTTCACCCAAATGCACTCTGGCACTTGGACAGCTATGATAAATTAAAACCGTACGGCATTGCCATTAATGGCGTGTAAATGTAATGAGTTTATTCTCAAGTTTGTATTTCGACTTTTTAGTAATGAATTTATTCTCAACATTTTATTTCAAAATTTTTCTCAAAATTTAATGACTTTTATCTTGATGGCTTTATTTTTTTTTTTTGTTTTTATTTTATTGATTTTTTTTGATAATTTTTTTTGTGATAAGTGCATTTTCATGAATTAAGAAAGTAAATGGGGCCCATTCTTAGATGAAACATCACTGGCTGTCACACAGGTAAGATCCTGGACCGGCTGCTGCAGGAACACTGTCCCATCACGGTGCTGGAACTGGGCACTCACTGCGGCTACAGCACGGTCCGCATCGCCCGCTCGCTGCCCATCGGCGCACGCATTTACTCCGTCGAGATGGATGAGGGAAACGCTCGGGTGGCTGAGAAAATCATCCGGCTGGCAGGTTTTGATGAGGACATGGTGAGTTCATGAGACGCATTTACATTTAGTCATTTAGCAGACGCTTTTATCCAAAGAGACTTACAAATGATGACAACAGAAGCAATCAAAACTAACTAAAGATCAATGATATGCAAGTGCTGTGACAAGTCTTGGTTAGCCTAACACAGTACACGCAGCAAGGTTATACACATATATACACACAAACATTTTCACTTGACAAAAAGACAGTAAAACCACTGAGCAGATACATATATCCCTCACATACTTACCTTCATTTATCTTTCTTCCTTACTTTATGAAGTAAAGTCAAAAGTGTGGAATGATTAAGATTTAATGTTTTTAAAATAAGTCTCTTCTGCTCATCAGGGCTGCATTTATTTGATCAAAAAAATACAGTAAAAACAGTGAAATATTATACTTTAAAACAGCTGTTTTCTGTGTGAATATGTGTTAAAGTGTAATGTATTTCTGTGATGCGCAGCTGTATTTTCAGCATCATTACTCCAGTCTTCAGTGTCACATGATCTTCAGAAATCATTCTAATATGATGATTTACTGCTCAAGAAACATTTCTGATTATTATCAAATGTTGAAAACAGTTGTGCTGCACAATATTTTTGTGGAAACGGTGACATTTTATTTTTCAGGATTTACAGATGAACAGAAAGTTCAAAAGAACAGCATTTATTTGAAATAGAAATCTCTTGTAACATTATAAATGTCTTTACTGTCACTTTTGATAAATTTAATGCGTCCTTGATGAATAAAAGTATAATTTTTTTTAGCCACCACAGGAATAAATACTGTGCATATTAAAATAGAAAACAGTTTTTTTAAATCGTGACAGTATTTCACAATATTATAGTTTTTACTGTATTGTTGATCAAACAAATACAACCTTGGTGAACAGAAATGTTAATTATTCCAAAGTTTTAGTGTATTTTTGCTATTAAACTTGAATAATTATAGCTTATTCTGACCAAAAAATAAAAAACACATGAAATAAAGCATGTGTTTTGTGATATTCTAATCAAATACCTACATTCAGCAGCACTGCTGGGGGTAACGCATTACAAATAACACAAGTTACCTAATAATATTGCTTTTTTTAAGTAGCTAGTAAAGTAATGCATTACTTTTTAATTCCTATCCATAAAAAGTAACCAAGAAACATAATTAGTTACTTTTAGTAAGTGACGCAATATTGCAATGCATTACTTTTAAGAGTAACTTTCCCCAACACTGTGTGGGTCTGAGCGCTTTGATCTGTTCCTCAGGTGGAGCTGATCGTGCGTCCCTCGGATGAGGTGATCCCGCGTCTGCGTGAGGATTTCGGCGTGGAGCGTCTGGATCTGGTCTTCATGGATCACTGGAAGCGCTGTTACCTGCCGGACCTGCAGCTGCTGGAGGGCAGCGGTCTGCTCGGCGAAGGCTCCATCATTCTGGCCGACAACGTCATCTTCCCTGGAGCGCCCAACTTCCTGCGACACGCGCGCAGCTCGGGCCTGTACGAGGTCAGAGTTCACCGCGCCACGCTGGAGTACATCCGCGGCATCCGTGACGGCATGGCCGAGCTCACCTTCCTCGGGATCAAGTAAAACACGCTTACAGGATGTTAACGTGACGCTCTGAACAGTTCGTGTCACAGC